>NW_027637710.1:132879-320794 GCF_951216825.1 Electrona antarctica
CAGACTCTAGTATAGTGTAGTTCCAGACTCTAGTGTAGTTCCAGACTCTAGTATAGTGTAGTTCCAGACTCTAGTATAGTGTAGTTCCAGACTCTAGTATAGTGTAGTTCCAGACTCTAGTGTAGTGTAGTTCCAGACTCTAGTGTAGTGTAGTTCCAGACTCTAGTATGGTGTAGTTCCAGACTCTAGTGTAGTGTAGTTCCAGACTCTAGTATAGTGTAGTTCCAGACTCTAGTATAGTGTAGTTCCAAACTCTAGTATAGTGTAGTTCCAGACTCTAGTATAGTGTAGTTCCAGACTCTAGTATAGTGTAGTTCCAGACTCTAGTATAGTGTAGTTCCAGACTCTAGTATAGTGTAGTTCCAGACTCTAGTATGGTGTAGTTCCAGACTCTAGTATGGTGTAGTTCCAGACTCTAGTATGGTGTAGTTCCAGACTCTAGTATGGTGTAGTTCCAGACTCTAGTATAGTGTAGTTCCAGACTCTAGTATAGTGTAGTTCCAGACTCTAGTATAGTGTAGTTCCAGACTCTAGTATAGTGTAGTTCCAGACTCTAGTAGTATAGTGTAGTTCCAGACTCTAGTATAGTGTAGTTCCAGACTCTAGTATAGTGTAGTTCCAGACTCTAGTATAGTGTAGTTCCAGACTCTAGTATAGTGTAGTTCCAGACTCTAGTATAGTGTAGTTCCAGACTCTAGTATAGTGTAGTTCCAGACTCTAGTATAGTGTAGTTCCAGACTCTAGTATAGTGTAGTTCCAGACTCTAGTGTAGTGTAGTTCCAGACTCTAGTGTAGTGTAGTTCCAGACTCTAGTATAGTGTAGTTCCAGACTCTAGTGTAGTGTAGTTCCAGACTCTAGTATAGTGTAGTTCCAGACTCTAGTGTAGTTCCAGACTCTAGTATAGTGTAGTTCCAGACTCTAGTATAGTGTAGTTCCAGACTCTAGTATAGTGTAGTTCCAGACTCTAGTATAGTGTAGTTCCAGACTCTAGTATAGTGTAGTTCCAGACTCTAGTATAGTGTAGTTCCAGACTCTAGTATAGTGTAGTTCCAGACTCTAGTATGGTGTAGTTCCAGACTCTAGTATAGTGTAGTTCCAGACTCTAGTATAGTGTAGTTCCAGACTCTAGTATAGTGTAGTTCCAGACTCTAGTATGGTGTAGTTCCAGACTCTAGTATGGTGTAGTTCCAGACTCTAGTATAGTGTAGTTCCAGACTCTAGTATAGTGTAGTTCCAGACTCTAGTATAGTGTAGTTCCAGACTCTAGTATAGTGTAGTTCCAGACTCTAGTAGTATAGTGTAGTTCCAGACTCTAGTATAGTGTAGTTCCAGACTCTAGTAGTATAGTGTAGTTCCAGACTCTAGTATAGTGTAGTTCCAGACTCTAGTATACCGTAGTCTAACCCATTTAGGCCTGACCTCGAAATTAAAAAAAAGAATCTTCCAGTTTTCTGAAATAAATATTTTCACGACTTTTCAAAAATAGCAGACCTACAAGCTCGTAGCGCGCCACTCGGTGGCGCGCTATGAGCTTGTAGATCTGCTATTTTTCAATAGCTAAATTATAACATAATGTTTAAAACACCAAAAGGGGTTCCCGCCCCAAAATGGGCTAAATAACATTCAGGAGGTGTAGTTCCAGATTATGCACAGACTCACTTTAATGTTTTATAAATAATTATAGATCATTATTTTATATTATGTGTACACAACCCTTTATACAGTAAGCCTATGGCTTCTGGTGCACTGGAATGTGTATGTGTGCGTGCGTGCGTGCGTGCACCTGCGTGCGTGCACGTGTGTGCACACGCGTGTTTGAGATAAGGTGGCTGCGTGTGGTGCTTGTAAGCTTTTAATGTAAATAATGTGAAAATTGATGACAGGATGTTTAATTTATATAATTTTTATCCCACGATTTTGTAACCCATTTTTCACCCCTGTGTCAATTATCTAATGTGATCCTGGGCTCTACACACCCTCCGCCAACCTAGTCCCCATATATGGGGGACATGGGGAGAGCAACGGACTTGAACTCATGCTTCCTTCATGCCTGAGTGTCCAAGTTGCTCCTTTACACCTGACAGTGGGGAGTTTCCCTGGTTGGACGTAGCGCGTGGAAGGAACACGTTATTCCAACCAGTTCCTTTCCCCTCCATCAGGCGCCCCGGCTGGCCAGGGGGAGGCAGTATAGAGACCAGTTCCTTTCCCCTCCATCAGACGCCCCGGCTGGCCAGGGGGAGGCAGTTTAGAGACCAGGATTACTGCATGTTTTTTGTGAGGGTACCTACCCTAGGGGACACGGGGAGAACATGTGAGGGTACCTACCCTAGGGGACACAGGGAGAACATGTGAGGGTACCTACCCTAGGGGACACGGGGAGAACATGTGAGGGTACCTACCCTAGGGGACACAGGGAGAACATGTGAGGGTACCTACCCTAGGGGACACGGGGAGAACATGCAAACTCCACACAGAAAGTCCCTTTCGCCAACCCCGCCTCGGGTAGATGACAGGATGTTTGGTAACCTGTAATGTACTCTATATCACCAAAGAAATCAACATGTATTTTATAATTTATTTAACTGTTTTATATTATGTGACTTTGAAAAGCAGACAGAGATTATATTTGTACACCAGCAAATACATGATTTTGTGTTTAAATGAATTATTATTCATATTTTTTTAATGAAACGTGAGATTAATTTAAAACAGATCAATGTTTTAATTATTGGAGAAGTGGTTCTCAAAGTGGGGTCCGGGGATCCCCAGTGGTCCTTTGAGGGGGTTCCAGGGGGTCCCCAAAAAAAAAACAAGTTAAAGGAAGACGTCAATACATCAGTTTAAACTCAAAATTTGAATTTATTTTTACACATTTATTGTCACAAAAGATATTAACATAAGTCTTGTATTGAGTTGGGGTCCCTCCCTGGCACAAACCATTCACATGGGGAATGGACCCTTACAGGTCTGTAACTCTGAGAGTGTAACAAATGGAACCAAATGGACCCTTACAGGTCTGTGACTCTGAGAGTGTAACACATGGAACCAAATAGGTCTGTAACTCTGAGAGTGTAACACATGGAACCAAATGGACCCTTACAGGTCTGTAACTCTGAGAGTGTAACACATGGAACCAAATGGACCCTTACAGGTCTGTAACTCTGAGAGTGTACAAATGGAACGTTTTGCACTCATAGAGTTAGGGTTTTATAATGTAGATCGAGGCCCCAGAGAGGTTTTATAATGTAGATCGGGGCCCCAGAGAGGTTTTATAATGTAGATCGGGGCCCCAGAGAGGTTTTATAATGTAGATCGAGGCCCCAGAGAGGTTTTATAATGTAGATCAGGGCCCCAGAGAGGTTTTATAATGTAGATCGGGGCCCCAGAGAGGTTTTATAATGTAGATCGGGGCCCCAGAAAGGTTTTATAATGTAGATTGTGGCCCCAGAGAAGTTTTATAATGTAGATCGGGGCCCCAGAGAGGTTTTTATTCACCTCTAAGCACTGTGGGTGTGGTATGCTGTCACTGTGGGTGTGGTCTGCTGTCACTGTGGGTGTGGTCTGCTGGCTCTGTGGGTGTGGTCTGCTGTCACTGTGGGTGTGGTCTGCTGTCACTGTGGGTGTGGTCTGCTGTCACTGTGGGTGTGGTCTGCTGTCACTGTGGGTGTGGTCTGCTGTCACTGTGGGTGTGGTCTGCTGTCACTGTGGGTGTGGTCTGCTGGCTCTGTTTCTTTCCTTCCATTCTTAGATCATTCTTTTATTCTCATGTTTTCATTTCACTTTATTGCACTGTTTGCACATGTTGGTGTTTTGTTTCATTGATTGGATTTTCATGTAAAGCACTTTGTAACTCCAGTGTCACTGAGCGCTTCATAAATAATTAAAATAAAGTTAATTGTTTATCATCATTAGACATGTTATATATAATATCGCGTGCGTGCGTGCGTGCGTGCGTGCGTGCGTGCGTGCGTGCGTGCGTGCGTGCGTGCGTGTCCTTCTGGAAGTCTTTGATTCAATTCTTTAAGACCGGGGACCCCCGGAAATGCTTTGGCAATGTCTCGGGACCCCCGCCCCGCCCCCTCCCGACCCCCAATATAAATTAACTGCTACAATAACCTTAATAATAGAGACAATACACCATAAATAAATACTGAAACCAGATATAATCATTAGGGAAGGTGTATGTATGTACTAGGTGTACTATATGTAAACTCTTCATTTCCATTTTCCGGCCATTCAGTTGCAAAAAAAAGTTATTTTATTTATTTTATTTTTTTGGGAAAATGGGGACCCCCCAAAATAATTTAGCGACCCCCCGAGGGGTCGCGACCCACAGGTTGAGAACCCCTGCTTTAAGAGATCGAGATCCCCGTGAGGCGAGACATGGTATGTTATGTCTAGCAGTACATTATAAATATCATGTTTATGGTAGATTATGTCTAGCAGTAAATATAAATATCATGTTTATGGTAGATTATGTCTAGCAGTAAATATAAATATCATGTTTATGGTACAGTGGTGAGCAGTTGAGACTGGCAGTGATACCACTTGAGTACCTCCGTGGTGCCTCTGTGGCACCACACCCCCTTTAGTGGCACCACGATTCACACTTAATTTAAAGGTGTCATTATGTCTAGCAGTCATTAGAAAAACAACGAGCAGTCATAGAGTTTGGAGAAGCGCTGGTATTTATTTATTCCTTGTGTTCTGTAAATATAAGGAATGAACAACACAGTCGATGTTCCTGAACAAATTGGTGGGAAAATATGAGGTCCCAAAAACCCAGTAATTATTACGTTAATATTGTTCTCTGTTAGGGGTGTATAACGATAATAGTAACTGCATCGAAACATCGATTTTGATTTCAAGAATCGAAGTATAGAAAACAGACTATGTATCGTATCAATGTTGTATCAATACTACATTTTTGTGCAGGTATTTATCCATTTGTAGAAGAAAAAAAGAAAAAGAGGGGTTTAATTACTTAATTAAAAAAAAATGTCAATGTATTTTAAATAGTCGATATCGGCCAAAATGTCTCATGGGCACATCCCTAGTTTCAAATGGTGGCTCCGTGAAGAGGAGGTGAAGGAGTCAGGAGGAGGAGGAGGTGAAGTAGTCAGGAGGAGGAGGAGGAAGAGGAGGTGAAGGAGGAGGAGGAGGTGAAGGAGTCAGGAGGAGGAGGAGGTGAAGGAGTCAGGAGGAGGAGGAGGAAGAGGAGGTGAAGGAGTCAGGAGGAGGAGGAGGTGAAGGAGTCAGGAGGAGGAAGAGGAGGTGAAGGAGGAGGAGGAGGTGAAGGAGTCAGGAGGAGGAGGAGGTGAAGGAGTCAGGAGGAGGAGGAGGTGAAGGAGTCAGGAGGAGGAGGAGGAAGAGGAGGTGAAGGAGTCAGGGAGTCTCTTGGCGTACTCCACCAGCTCGTAGGAGTCTCTCATGTCTGACAGGCCGAACCAGAACACGGTCCATTCTCCGTTCACGAAGCTACCGTCACAATGTTTAAAATACCTGGGAGGAGAGGGGGGAGGAGGGAAGAGGGGTTAGAAACTACCGTCGAAATGTTTAATTCTTTCTTTCCCATGTCCGTATAGGGGGGCGCCATATACGGACCCCAACCTATACTCCGTCTATATAATGGTTGAGTTCCAGCGCAGCGTTTAACATTGGTCCGGTTCCTATATGGCAACGCCCCACCGCTCCAGCTATGGGATTGAAAATATAATCACGGTGTAAAGCAGTTGAAAGGAGGATATTCAAACCTCCATAAGTCGGACTCCAGGAGAGCTGTCCTTAGTGGATTTTCTGTCATCCAAATTTCGGATTTAATTTGTGCCTTTGTACCGCAACGCTCCCACCATGTAAGAGCTTCTGACGAGAGGTAAACGGTGTGTGCGTGTTCCAATGATACTCGAGTGTGTGTAGCGAGTGTGTGTGGGGAGGGGGGGGCGGGCGGGGGGCGTATGGTGGCAGCTGGAACTGGGATTTATGCTAACAGTTAGCCGCCATAAATTAGTTAAAATACCTTTTCATTCTTTTTTCATACTGACCAGTATAGAGAGTATGCACAATTCCATAACAACATGCATGATTTTCCCATCAGGACACGCCCCCCTCATCTAGACTGAGTGGCAAAACATTGAGCAGCATGGAGTGTTGGAGTTTGGAAGCGCTCGTTGGAAATCACTGTTTCTAAATGTCACATAATGCAGGAGGCAGCAAAATGTTGTGTTATGGTGGATGTTTATGAAACACAAACTGCAGATAGAAAGAGGATAATTCAAGCTTTTCGTACAGCTGCAATGTTGGTGAGTTTAACATTGTTTAATGCAATCAGACAGGACTTTTCTGTTTGGATGAATGGGCTGTCAAGGCCAAAACGTAGTTTGTGCCACTCAGTGGGCGTTCCCGCATAACTTCCAGGTACGATGATGTCAAGCGCATACCCTCTATAGAGCGTCGCAGTCCTGCCCGCTTTCAGAAGGACGAGTGGCCCAGGAAATAATTCCCCGTTAATTTGGGCCGATCAAATAATTAGAAAGAAGAAGAAGAAAAAAAGGGCATGGTACACCACTTTTTGTTTTGTTTTTCTTCTTATTAATTATTTGATCTGCCCAAAACTCTGCGTGCGTGCGTGCGTGCGTGCGTGCGTGCGTGCGTGCGTGCGTGCGTGCGTGCGTGCGGGCGGGCGTGCGGGCGTGCGGGCGTGCGTGCGTGCGTGCGTGCGTGCGTGCGTGTGTACCAGGGGTTGATCTTGTTGCTGGCCTTAGACCTCCAGAACATTCTCCCCAGGTCGTGGCGGATGTTCTCCCAGAGGATGTGACTCGTTCCCTGGCCTTGTTTGCTGCTGCTCACCACAAACTTCTCCAGGTACAGAGTCCCACTGGAGACCGGCTCCCTGGTGATGATGGCTGCTGCACTGTACCTGAGGCGGAAAGTTATTGATTATACTTCATAGTAGAGATGTCCCGATACTGTATCGGTATTGGGAAAAGTATCGGATCGGCCCCTTATTTGTCATATTGGTGAATATGCCAGTCTAACCAGCGATCCGACACAGGGGGAAGGAAGGGGCTGACATTTGAGTGAGGAGTCTGCTATAAACACAACACGAGATATATAGCTAGATAGTATAAACACAAGATATATAGCTAGATAGTATAAACACAAGATATATAGCTAGATAGCTATAAACACAACACCAGATATATAGCTAGATAGCTATAAACACAACACCAGATATATAGCTAGATAGCTATAAACACAACACCAGATATATAGCTATAGATAGCTATAAACACAACACAATATATATAGCTAGATAGCTATAAACACAACACCAGATAAATAGCTAGATAGCTATAAACACAACACCAGATATATAGCTAGATAGCTATAAACACAACACCAGATATATAGCTAGATAGCTATAAACACAACACCAGATATATAGCTAGATAGCTATAAACACAACACCAGATATATAGCTAGATAGCTACAAACACAACACCAGATATATAGCTAGATAGCTATAAACACAACATGAGATCGCGACACTGGTATCGGTTAACACAGAAGGTATTGGGATCGGAAGCAAAAAAATCGTATCGCGTATGTGTGTGTGCGAGCCCACCCACCCACCCCTCAGACAGGTAGACAGAGTGCAGTGTGTGTGTGTGTGCGTGCCCACCCACCCCTCAGACAGGTAGACAGAGTGCAGTGTGTGTGTGTGTGCGTGCCCACCCACCCCTCAGACAGGTAGACAGAGTGCAGTGTGTGTGTGTGTGCGTGCCCACCCACCCCTCAGACAGGTAGACAGAGTGCAGTCTCCCTTCCAGCGTTGTGATGTAATCGGACCGCAGGGTCTTCTCAAATGTCTCGTTGATCAGTGACAGAAGACGAGACACGTCGATGCCTTCCAGGGAGCTGTAGCAGTGGACCGGGTCGGTCGTCTTAAAGAGGGTCCCAGAACCTGAAACATAGGGTCCGTGGTCATAAAGAGGGTCCCAGAACCTGAAACATAAGGTCTGTGGTCTTAAAGAGGGTCCCAGAACCTGAAACATAAGGTCTGTGGTCTTAAAGAGGGTCCCAGAACCTGAAACATAAGGTCTGTGGTCTTAAAGATGGTCCCAGAACCTGAAACATAAGGTCTGTGGTCTTAAAGAGGGTCCCAGAACCTGAAACATAAGGTCTGTGGTCTTAAAGAGGGTCCCAGAACCTGAAACATAAGGTCTGTGGTCTTAAAGAGGGTCCCAGAACCTGAAACATAAGGTCTGTGGTCTTAAACAGGGTCCCAGAACCTGAAACATAGGGTCTGTGGTCTTAAAGAGGGTCCCAGAACCTGAAACATAAGGTCTGTGGTCTTAAAGAGGGTCCCAGAACCTGAAACATAAGGTCTGTGGTCTTAAACAGGGTCCCAGAACCTGAAACATAAGGTATGTGGTCTTAAAGAGGGTCCCAGAACCTGAAACATAAGGTCTGTGGTCTTAAAGAGGGTCCCAGAACCTGAAACATACGGTCTGTGGTCTTAAAGAGGGTCCCAGAACCTGAAACATAAGGTCTGTGGTCTTAAAGAGGGCCCCAGAACCTGAAACATAGGGTCCGTGGTCATAAAGAGGGCCCCAGAACCTGAAACATAGGGTCCGTGGTCATAAAGAGGGTCCCAGAACCTGAAACATAAGGTCTGTGGTCTTAAACAGGGTCCCAGAACCTGAAACATAAGGTCTGTGGTCTTAAAGAGGGTCCCAGAACCTGAAACATAAGGTATGTGGTCTTAAAGAGGGTCCCAGAACCTGAAACATAGGGTCTGTGGTCTTAAAGAGGGTCCCAGAACCTGAAACATAAGGTCTGTGGTCTTAAAGAGGGTCCCAGAACCTGAAACATAGGGTCCGTGGTCATAAAGAGGGCCCCAGAACCTGAAACATGAGGTCTGTGGTCTTAAAGAGGGTCCCAGAACCTGAAACATAAGGTCTGTGGTCTTAAAGAGGGTCCCAGAACCTGAAAAATAAGGTCTGTGGTCTTAAAGAGGGTCCCAGAACCTGAAACATAAGGTCTGTGGTCTTAAAGAGGGTCCCAGAACCTGAAACATAGGGTCTGTGGTCTTAAAGAGGGTCCCAGAACCTGAAACATAGGGTCTGTGGTCTTAAAGAGGGTCCCAGAACCTGAAACATAAGGTCTGTGGTCTTAAAGAGGGTCCCAGAACCTGAAACATAAGGTCTGTGGTCTTAAACAGGGTCCCAGAACCTGAAACATAAGGTCTGTGGTCTTAAACAGGGTCCCAGAACCTGAAACATAAGGTCTGTGGTCTTAAAGAGGGTCCCAGAACCTGAAACATAAGGTCTGTGGTCATAAAGAGGGTCCCAGAACCTGAAACATAGGGTCCGTGGTCATAAAGAGGGTCCCAGAACCTGAAACATAAGGTCTGTGGTCTTAAAGAGGGTCCCAGAACCTGAAACATAAGGTCTGTGGTCATAAAGAGGGTCCCAGAACCTGAAACATAGGGTCTGTGGTCTTAAAGAGGGTCCCAGAACCTGAAACATAAGGTCTGTGGTCATAAAGAGGGTCCCAGAACCTGAAACATAGGGTCCGTGGTCATAAAGAGGGTCCCAGAACCTGAAACATAAGGTCTGTGGTCTTAAAGAGGGTCCCAGAACCTGAAACATAAGGTCTGTGGTCATAAAGAGGGTCCCAGAACCTGAAACATAAGGTCTGTGGTCTTAAACAGGGTCCCAGAACCTGAAACATAGGGTCCGTGGTCATAAAGAGGGCCCCAGAACCTGAAACATAGGGTCCGTGGTCATAAAGAGGGTCCCAGAACCTGAAACATAAGGTCTGTGGTCTTAAACAGGGTCCCAGAACCTGAAACATAAGGTCTGTGGTCTTAAAGAGGGTCCCAGAACCTGAAACATAAGGTATGTGGTCTTAAAGAGGGTCCCAGAACCTGAAACATAGGGTCTGTGGTCTTAAAGAGGGTCCCAGAACCTGAAACATAAGGTCTGTGGTCTTAAAGAGGGTCCCAGAACCTGAAACATAAGGTCTGTGGTCTTAAAGAGGGTCCCAGAACCTGAAACATAGGGTCCGTGGTCATAAAGAGGGCCCCAGAACCTGAAACATGAGGTCTGTGGTCTTAAAGAGGGTCCCAGAACCTGAAACATAAGGTCTGTGGTCTTAAAGAGGGTCCCAGAACCTGAAAAATAAGGTCTGTGGTCTTAAAGAGGGTCCCAGAACCTGAAACATAAGGTCTGTGGTCTTAAAGAGGGTCCCAGAACCTGAAACATAGGGTCTGTGGTCTTAAAGAGGGTCCCAGAACCTGAAACATAGGGTCTGTGGTCTTAAAGAGGGTCCCAGAACCTGAAACATAAGGTCTGTGGTCTTAAAGAGGGTCCCAGAACCTGAAACATAAGGTATGTGGTCTTAAAGAGGGTCCCAGAACCTGAAACATAAGATCTCTGGTCTTAAAGAGGGTCCCAGAACCTGAAACATAAGGTCTGTGGTCTTAAAGAGGGCCCCAGAACCTGAAACATAAGGTCTGTGGTCTTAAAGAGGGTCCCAGAACCTGAAACATAGGGTCTGTGGTCTTAAAGAGGGTCCCAGAACCTGAAACATGAGGTCTGTGGTCTTAAAGAGGGTCCCAGAACCTGAAACATAAGGTCTGTGGTCTTAAAGAGGGCCCCAGAACCTGAAACATAGGGTCCGTGGTCATAAAGAGGGCCCCAGAACCTGAAACATAGGGTCCGTGGTCATAAAGAGGGTCCCAGAACCTGAAACATAAGGTCTGTGGTCTTAAACAGGGTCCCAGAACCTGAAACATAAGGTCTGTGGTCTTAAAGAGGGTCCCAGAACCTGAAACATAAGGTATGTGGTCTTAAAGAGGGTCCCAGAACCTGAAACATAGGGTCTGTGGTCTTAAAGAGGGTCCCAGAACCTGAAACATAAGGTCTGTGGTCTTAAAGAGGGTCCCAGAACCTGAAACATAAGGTATGTGGTCTTAAAGAGGGTCCCAGAACCTGAAACATAAGGTCTGTGGTCTTAAAGAGGGTCCCAGAACCTGAAACATAAGGTCTGTGGTCTTAAAGAGGGTCCCAGAACCTGAAACATAAGGTCTGTGGTCTTAAAGAGGGTCCCAGAACCTGAAACATAGGGTCTGTGGTCTTAAAGAGGGTCCCAGAACCTGAAACATAAGGTCTGTGGTCTTAAAGAGGGTCCCAGAACCTGAAACATAAGGTCTGTGGTCTTAAAGAGGGTCCCAGAACCTGAAACATAGGGTCTGTATTGTAAAATTAATGTTAATTTAAATCTGAGAGTGTACAAATGAATACACTCTCAGAGTTACAGACCCATAATGGTCCATTAGGTTCCAAACTACCCCTGGGGGTCCCCGGACCCCACTTTGGGAACCACTATCTTATACAGAGTCCCAGAACCTGAAACATAACAGATTGTAGCAGTGGACCGGGTCTGGGGTCTTAAAGAGGGTTCCAGAACCAAATTAAACTGCAACTCACCTCACATTTGACAGGTCGTTTCGAGGAAGCAATCTGATTGGTTGAAACAGCCATGTAGCCGTGCTTCAAACGAGCATGATGGAACGCCGTATCATAACTGTGCTCTCCCAGAGCGTCGCCGGCTGGGTGGCTAGGCTAGCGCTTTTCTTGGGACATTTTATAATCTTAATATTACACTGGAGGCTCATGCGTTACTGTCAGTAATGTCACTGCTGCGCTGCCTACGGAACTCTCCAATTGGTTGGTTCCTGCTGCGCTGCCTACGGAACTCTCCAATTGGTTGGTTCCTGCACCAACACAGGCGTGCGTTAATGACAGTAAAGATTTTGACTTTTTTATAGGGTCAAGTTTGGAATGGCAGCCCTCTTTGAGAGCGGTTTTGGAGGAGTCTAGGGATTCACATTCCTTTATGTTTACGACTGTTTACAGCGTTTTCCACATATTTGTGGCATTATGGAGCGAAACAAACTTAACCCCTTGTTTGAGACAAATCTGGGTTGCACGTGATCTCTCTGGTGTTGTGATTGTGGGCAGCATTGACATTTAGGAAGTAGTTGGACAGGTACATGCATAGATATATATATATAAAGGCTAGATGGCTCAAGGCGGAGTCTCTGACGTAGTTCACCCGGCGGCCATCTTGCTTCGGGGCTTCAGTACAGTATGTTCAATGGCAGCTCAAACAAAATAACTCGCTCAAATCTTGACGGATTTACAAACGGGTTGGTTTATTACGCTTATCTGCTTAATTTAGATTTTTATATGAACGTCGTATAAAAGCATATGAGTATGCAGACGTCTCTGACGTTTATAACAAACCAAACCGTTTGGAAATCGTTTGAAAATTGAGCAAGTTGTGGTTATTTAAAAGTACATGCCCCATAGACACAATGTTATGCTGCCCCGAGGTAAGATGGCAGCCACGTAGCAACGTCGCTCTCCATTGGCCAGAGCGCAGGTGAGCCATCTAGCTTTCTTATCTATGGGTACATGGGTGTCTTTGTGGTGTAGCGTGTGTGTGTGTGTGTGTGTGTGCGTGCGTGCGTGCGTGCGTGCGTGCGTGCGTGCGTGCGTGCGTGCGTGCGTGCGTGTGTGCGTGTACCTTTGTGACTGAACAGTTCGGTCAGCAGTGTGTTCGCAGACGTGATGACAGCGGACGATTCGATTGGCAGCTGGTTGAGGAGGGCGGAGACGGACACGAGTCTCCGCCTCTGAGAGGGGCGGAGCCAATCCACGCTGGACAGACCGGGAAGGTCAGCTGGTAGAGACACCAGATCTAACACCTGGACACACAGGCACACACGCGCACGCACGCACACACGCACACACGCGGTTGTACTTTATTGTTCCATCTTGAGTACATAAGAGTAAAACATGAACATCAATCACCAATCACAGCAAACAAAGGGATAGAATGGTCTATCCATTTCATTATGATTTTCATCTCTGGACTGGGTCCCCAAAACATGTTTACAATATTTTACAACAGTAGCTACTTATATTTTGTTATTTAAAGCTGTGATTATTTATTTAAGAAGCACTGTTCTGAACCAATGTTCATCGGAAAATCATTTTTTAATTGATGGCCTTCATGCCCTGGCACTTGGCCTTGTGCCCTTAAAAAGTTGACCACACTAAAGGCCAAGTGGCCTTGCCCCTAAAAGGATGAAATTCCAGGCCTGACGCACACACCACACACACACCACACACACACACGCACACACACACACACACGCGCACACGCACACACACACGCACACACGCACACGCGCACGCGCACGCGCACACGCACACGCACACGCACACACGCACACGCACACGCACACACAGACACGGCGTGTACCTTGCGCGTGTCGTGCAGCCCCCCGGTGTCGTTGAGGTACATGACCTTCAGAGGTCGGAGGGCGCGGGCCACGGCCGCCACCACCTCCACCGAGTCCAGCGCGGCGGAGCGGCCGTCCAAGCCCCGCCCCACGGGGCAGACCAATGGGATCGCTCCGCAGTCCAGGCTCCACTGCAGCAGGCCCGTATCCACGGCGACGGAGGAGGAGGAGGAGGATGGCGGGGCCGACCTGTGGCCGAGGGGAGGGGCAGTGGTGGAAAAAAGTACTCAATTGTTTTACTTAAGTAAAAGTACCAATACTGCAATTTAGAACTACTTCGTTACGGAATTGAAAATGTACTTGAGTAAAAGTACAAAAGTATCGGCATCAAAATGTACTTAAAGTACTAAGAGTAAAAGTAGTCATGTTGCAGAATGTCCTATTTCACAAGTTCAAACTGTGTACAAAATCTTTTGAAAATAGCCGATCTACAAGCTCACAATGCGTTGCAACGCGACGCGTTGTGAGCTTGTAGATCGGCTATTTTCAAATGGCCGAAATGTATAGGGTTGAAGTGGTTAATGTATGTTTTCTAATCAAAATTAAAATCACCAAAGTAACTAGTAACTAAAGTTTTCAAATAATTGTAGTGGAGTAAAAGTACACATTTTGGCTCTGAGACGTAGTGGAGTAGAAGTAAAAGTACTGGAAATTGGAAATACTCAATTCAAATACAATTTCCTCAAAATTGTACTTAAGTACAGTACTTAAGTAAAAGTACTTTGTTACTTTCCACCACTGGGGAGGGGCTAAAAGGTTTAGTGGTTCACAACCAGTGGTCCGGGGACCCCCAGTGAGGCTCTCCAACGTTGAAGCACTGGGCCCTAGTGGTAAGAGGGGGGACTGCAGCCGGACCCGTGGAGTTATGGTGAGGAAACCCCGTGCAGCTGGGCTTTAACGTTGAGTGCGTTTTGGGCACAAATCGGAAAAAGGCAGAAGTAGACGGTTCTTCCGGGTGCTTCAAAACGCCACTGAGCAACTTCCACTGACATGAATAGCGGGGTGGGCGGGGCTATCGCGCCGGTTCAGTCTCTATCCTTCTTTATACTCTATGGGTGGTCCGGGGACCACCAGGAGGTCCTTGAGGAGGTTCCAGGTGGTCCGGGGACCACCAGGAGGTCCTTGAGGAAGTTCCAGGTGGTCCCGGGACCACCAGGGGGTCCTTGAGGAGGTTCCAGGTGGTCCGGGGACCACCAGGAGGTTCCAGGTGGTCCCGGGACCACCAGGGGGTCCTTGAGGAGGTTCCAGGTGGTCCCGGGACCACCAGGAGGTCCTTGAGGAGGTTCCAGGCTGTCCGGGGACCACCAGGAGGTCCTTGAGGAGGTTCCAGGTGGTCCGGGGACCACCAGGGGGTCCTTGAGGAGGTTCCAGGTGGTCCGGGGACCACCAGGAGTTCCTTGAGGAGGTCCCAGGTGGTCCCGGGACCACCAGGGGGTCCTTGAGGAGGTTCCAGGTGGTCCGGGGACCACCAGGAGGTCCTTGAGGAGGTTCCAGGTGGTGCGGGGACCACCAGGAGGTCCTTGAGGAGGTTCCAGGTGGTCCCGGGACCACCAGGGGGTCCTTGAGGAGGTTCCAGGTGGTGCGGAGACCACCAGGAGGTCCTTGAGGAGGTTCCAGGTGGTCCCGGGACCACCAGGGGGTCCTTGAGGAGGTTCCAGGTGGTCCGGGGACCACCAGGAGGTCCTTGAGGAGGTTCCAGGTGGTCCCGGGACCACCAGGGGGTCCTTGAGGAGGTTCCAGGTGGTCCGGGGACCACCAGGAGGTCCTTGAGGAGGTTCCAGGTGGTCCCGGGACCACCAGGGGGTCCTTAAGGAGGTTCCAGGTGGTCCGGGGACCACCAGGAGGTCCTTGAGGAGGTTCCAGGTGGTCCCGGGACCACCAGGGGGTCCTTAAGGAGGTTCCAGGTGGTCCGGGGACCACCAGGGGGTCCTTGAGGAGGTTCCAGGTGGTCCCGGGACCACTCCTTGAGGAGGATAACTAGCTCTCAATGATGACCTAATAAAGATGTGGATTAATCGGCTTTCGATGGTGACGTATATGTCGATCAGTGTCGGGTGGATTAAAGGAAAGGTGGAAAGGAAATGCCTCTATGTATATGTATATGTAATTTGTACATATACAAATACATATAGAGATGCTTTAGAGATAAACAGGGCTTTGAAAATCATGCTTTTAATGGAGATAAATGGAGCCTGGACGTAAAGGGGGATGTAAAGGGGGGTCCGAATATGTTCGTAGATGGCGGAAGAATAATGAATGTTTGTCTTTCCGTATTAATTTATCTCATTACTTGAAAATAACTGTCAATGTCTCTGGATCTCTGTATCTTTGGGATCTCTGTATCTATGGGATCTCTGTATCTATGGGATCTCTGTATCTTTGGGATCTCTCAGAAAAGGTTACTGACCTCACTTTTTCTTTTCTCTTTGGGCTTGACCCCGTCTTATAGCTGCGGCTGACGGGTGCCACCCACCAGGCCACGGTAGCAATGGGTCGTGAGGTGTACGCATTCGGAGGATCGGGTGACGCGAGGATCGAGTGGACGCCCGTGAGCGTGAGCGTCTTCAACGCGGTGTCGTTGCGCTGGAGGAAGCTGTCCCCTGGAGGACGTCACCGCAAGGTCCCCCCCGCGCGCTACGGACTCACAGCCGCGCTCATAGAAGGAGACTCCGCCGTCTACATCTGGGGAGGGCTGTCTTACATCGGCAACAAGCTCGCACAGGTGGTCCAAACCCAGGGTGTCTGGGACCGTTCCAGCGGAGACGCACTAATGACATGTACAAGTTGGACACAAGCACAATGGTCTGGTCTGTGATTAACACCAGAGGAACTCCACCTCCTGCTTCATTAGAAGGTTAGTCTGCCGCCATCATCGGGACGAAGATGTTTGTGTTTGGGGGCAGGGAGGAGAACTGGGAGAACCTGTGGTTGGCCCAAAGGGTCTCCTACATCACCAGCCCCAACGACTCCAGCCGAAGGAGACGTCTACCTTTCTGTGTCTATGGAGATACAGACGCCCCAGAGCCGAAGGATGCGTCTACCTTTCTGTGTCTAGAGATACAGACGGCCCAGAGCTGAAGGAGGCGTCTACCTTTCTGTGTCTAAGGAGATACAGACGCCCCAGAGCCGAAGGAGGCGTCTACCTTTCTGTGTCTAGAGATACAGACGGCCCAGAGCCGAAGGAGGCGTCTACCTTTCTGTGTCTAAGGAGATACAGACGCCCCAGAGCCGAAGGAGGCGTCTACCTTTCTGTGTCTGTGGAGATACAGACGGCCCAGAGCCGAAGGAGGCGTCTACCTTTCTGTGTCTACGGAGATGCAGACAAAATGACTCAAAATAGCCAAACAGCATTGGCCAACCCATTCTGAGCCCATGACGTCTTTAACGACTTTAATTAATTACCTGTCTTTAGTTACCTGTCATAGGGGAGGAGTTACCTGTCTTGGGGGAGGAGTTTCAGGAAGTTGTGTGCGGAGAAGAACGGGATGACATTGGCTGACAGTCTCTGCAGAGCTTCACTCAACATCTGGCATTCTCCAATCAGAGAGCTGCTCTTCCTAAGCTCCTCCTCTTCCTCCTGAGTGACACATCCATCGAATAAAATCAACCAATATTTATATATCGCACATTTAACACAACCCAAATTGACCAAAGTGCTTCACAGGAAGAAATATATAAAATTAAAGAACTAGATTATGCACTATGCATTATGTCGAGGTGCCAACCTGCGCTTTGTGCAAGTTGGCCATGAATGGCCTACTTGTGCACGAGCAGAGCGCGCAACCTGCTGCTGTCTCCTCCTGTCAACTTTGTCATCAGTAATTCAACAAAAAAATAGTATAACAAATAGTATAACAGGCACAAATAAATTGCATTAAACATTAAACATTAAACATTGCTGCAGGGCGGGTCTTGGCGGAACCCTATCGGCATTTGGATATAGGCATTACCTCCACACTCTGTCCCTCTGGAGGATGGGTTTTAAACGTTAGCGTCCTATTGGAGGATGGCGTTACCTCCACACTCTGTCCCTCTGGAGGATGGGTTTTAAACCTTAGCGTCCTATTGGAGGATGGCGTTACCTCCACACTCTGTCCCTCTGGAGGATGGGTTTTAAACGTTAACGTCCTATTGGAGGATGGCGTTACCTCCACACTCTGTCCCTCTGGAGGATGGGTTTTAAACGTTAACGTCCTATTGGAGGATGGCGTTACCTCCACACTCTGTCCCTCTGGAGGATGGGTTTTAAACGTTAACGTCCTATTGGAGGATGGCATTACCTCGACACTCTGTCCCTCTGGAGGATGGGTTTTAAACGTTAACGTCCTATTGGAGGATGGCGTTACCTCCACACTCTGTCCCTCTGGAGGATGGGTTTTAAACGTTAACGTCCTATTGGAGGATGGCGTTACCTCCACACTCTGTCCCTCTGGAGGATGGGTTTTAAACGTTAACGTCATATTGGAGGATGGCATTACCTCGACACTCTGTCCCTCTGGAGGATGGGTTTTAAACGTTAACGTCCTATTGGAGGATGGCCTTACCTCCACACTCTGTCCCTCTGGAGGATGGGTTTTAAACGTTAACGTCATATTGGAGGATGGCCTTACCTCCACACTCTGTCCCTCTGGAGGATGGGTTTTAAACGTTAACGTCCTATTGGAGGATGGCCTTACCTCCACACTCTGTCCCTCTGGAGGATGGGTTTTAAACGTTAACGTCCTATTGGAGGATGGCGTTACCTCCACACTCTGTCCCTCTGGAGGATGGGTTTTAAACGTTAACGTCCTATTGGAGGATGGCCTTACCTCCACACTCTGTCCCTCTGGAGGATGGGTTTTAAACGTTAACGTCCTATTGGAGGATGGCCTTACCTCCACACTCTGTCCCTCTGGAGGATGGGTTTTAAACGTTAACGTCCTATTGGAGGATGGCATTACCTCCACACTCTGTCCCATCACTACCACAGGCTTCATGTCCATCCTCTGAAGGAAGGACAGTCCAAACGCCAGACTGTGGACCATCTCTTCATGTTGGAACACTGTCCTGTCCACCTAGGAGACAAGGAGACAAGGAGACAGGTTGTGAACCATCTCTTCATGTTGGAACACTGTCCTGTCCACCTAGGAGACAAGGAGACAAGGAGACAGGCTGTGGACCATCTCTTCATGTTGGAACACTGTCCTGTCCACCTAGGAGACAAGGAGACAAGGAGACAGGCTGTGGACCATCTCTTCATGTTGGAACACTGTCCTATCCACCTAGGAGACAAGGAGACAAGGAGACAGGCTGTGGACCATCTCTTCATGTTGGAACACTGTCCTGTCCACCTAGGAGACAAGGAGACAAGGAGACAGGCTGTGAACCATCTCTTCATGTTGGAACACTGTCCTGTCCACCTAGGAGACAAGGAGACAAGGAGACAGGCTGTGGACCATCTCTTCATGTTGGAACACTGTCCTGTCCACCTAGGAGACAAGGAGACAAGGAGACAGGCTGTGAACCATCTCTTCATGTTGGAACACTGTCCTGTCCACCTAGGAGACAAGGAGACAAGGAGACAGGCTGTGGACCATCTCTTCATGTTGGAACACTGTCCTGTCCACCTAGGAGACAAGGAGACAAGGAGACAGGCTGTGAACCATCTCTTCATGTTGGAACACTGTCCTGTCCACCTAGGAGACAAGGAGACAAGGAGACAGGCTGTGAACCATCTCTTCATGTTGGAACACTGTCCTGTCCACCTAGGAGACAAGGAGACAAGGAGACAGGCTGTGAACCATCTCTTCATGTTGGAACACTGTCCTGTCCACCTAGGAGACAAGGAGACAAGGAGACAGGCTGTGAACCATCTCTTCATGTTGGAACACTGTCCTGTCCACCTAGGAGACAAGGAGACAAGGAGACAGGCTGTGAACCATCTCTTCATGTTGGAACACTGTCCTGTCCACCTAGGAGACAAGGAGACAAGGAGACAGGCTGTGAACCATCTCTTCATGTTGGAACACTGTCCTGTCCACCTAGGAGACAAGGAGACAAGGAGACAGGTTGTGAACCATCTCTTCATGTTGGAACACTGTCCTGTCCACCTAGGAGACAAGGAGACAAGGAGACAGGCTGTGGACCATCTCTTCATGTTGGAACACTGTCCTGTCCACCTAGGAGACAAGGAGACAAGGAGACAGGCTGTGGACCATCTCTTCATGTTGGAACACTGTCCTATCCACCTAGGAGACAAGGAGACAAGGAGACAGGCTGTGGACCATCTCTTCATGTTGGAACACTGTCCTGTCCACCTAGGAGACAAGGAGACAAGGAGACAGGCTGTGAACCATCTCTTCATGTTGGAACACTGTCCTGTCCACCTAGGAGACAAGGAGACAAGGAGACAGGCTGTGGACCATCTCTTCATGTTGGAACACTGTCCTGTCCACCTAGGAGACAAGGAGACAAGGAGACAGGCTGTGAACCATCTCTTCATGTTGGAACACTGTCCTGTCCACCTAGGAGACAAGGAGACAAGGAGACAGGCTGTGGACCATCTCTTCATGTTGGAACACTGTCCTGTCCACCTAGGAGACAAGGAGACAAGGAGACAGGCTGTGAACCATCTCTTCATGTTGGAACACTGTCCTGTCCACCTAGGAGACAAGGAGACAGGCTGTGAACCATCTCTTCATGTTGGAACACTGTCCTGTCCACCTAGGAGACAAGGAGACAAGGAGACAGGCTGTGAACCATCTCTTCATGTTGGAACACTGTCCTGTCCACCTAGGAGACAAGGAGACAAGGAGACAGGCTGTGAACCATCTCTTCATGTTGGAACACTGTCCTGTCCACCTAGGAGACAAGGAGACAAGGAGACAGGCTGTGAACCATCTCTTCATGTTGGAACACTGTCCTGTCCACCTAGGAGACAAGGAGACAAGGAGACAGGCTGTGAACCATCTCTTCATGTTGGAACACTGTCCTGTCCACCTAGGAGACAAGGAGACAAGGAGACAGGCTGTGAACCATCTCTTCATGTTGGAACACTGCCCTGTCCACCTAGGAGACAAGGAGACAAGGAGACAGGCTGTGAACCATCTCTTCATGTTGGAACACTGTCCTGTCCACCTAGGAGACAAGGAGACAAGGAGACAGGCTGTGAACCATCTCTTCATGTTGGAACACTGTCCTGTCCACCTAGGAGACAAGGGAAGGAGACAGGCTGTGAACCATCTCTTCATGTTGGAACACTGTCCTGTCCACCTAGGAGACAAGGAGACAAGGAGACAGGCTGTGGACCATCTCTTCATGTTGGAACACTGTCCTGTCCACTAGGAGACAAGGAGACAAGGAGACAGGCTGTGGACCATCTCTTCATGTTTGAACACTGTCCTGTCCACCTAGGAGACAAGGAGACAAGGAGACAGGCTGTGGACCATCTCTTCATGTTGGAACACTGCCCTGTCCACCTAGGAGACAAGGAGACAAGGAGACAGGCTGTGAACCATCTCTTCATGTTGGAACACTGTCCTGTCCACCTAGGAGACAAGGAGACAGGCTGTGAACCATCTCTTCATGTTGGAACACTGTCCTGTCCACCTAGGAGACAAGGAGACAAGGAGACAGGCTGTGAACCATCTCTTCATGTTGGAACACTGTCCTGTCCAACTAGGAGACAAGGAGACAAGGAGACAGGCTGTGGACCATCTCTTCATGTTGGAACACTGTCCTGTCCACCTAGGAGACAAGGGAAGGAGACATGCTGTGAACCATCTCTTCATGTTGGAACACTGTCCTGTCCACCTAGGAGACAAGGAGACAAGGAGACAGGCTGTGGACCATCTCTTCATGTTGGAACACTGTCCTGTCCACTAGGAGACAAGGAGACAAGGAGACAGGCTGTGGACCATCTCTTCATGTTTGAACACTGTCCTGTCCACCTAGGAGACAAGGAGACAAGGAGACAGGCTGTGGACCATCTCTTCATGTTGGAACACTGCCCTGTCCACCTAGGAGACAAGGAGACAAGGAGACAGGCTGTGAACCATCTCTTCATGTTGGAACACTGTCCTGTCCACCTAGGAGACAAGGAGACAGGCTGTGAACCATCTCTTCATGTTGGAACACTGTCCTGTCCACCTAGGAGACAAGGAGACAAGGAGACAGGCTGTGAACCATCTCTTCATGTTGGAACACTGTCCTGTCCACCTAGGAGACAAGGAGACAAGGAGACAGGCTGTGGACCATCTCTTCATGTTGGAACACTGCCCTGTCCACCTAGGAGACAAGGAGACAAGGAGACAGGCTGTGAACCATCTCTTCATGTTGGAACACTGTCCTGTCCACCTAGGAGACAAGGAGACAGGCTGTGAACCATCTCTTCATGTTGGAACACTGTCCTGTCCACCTAGGAGACAAGGAGACAAGGAGACAGGCTGTGAACCATCTCTTCATGTTGGAACACTGTCCTGTCCACCTAGGAGACAAGGAGACAAGGAGACAGGCTGTGAACCATCTCTTCATGTTGGAACACTGTCCTGTCCACCTAGGAGACAAGGAGACAAGGAGACAGGCTGTGAACCATCTCTTCATGTTGGAACACTGTCCTGTCCACCTAGGAGACAAGGAGACAAGGAGACAGGCTGTGAACCATCTCTTCATGTTGGAACACTGCCCTGTCCACCTAGGAGACAAGGAGACAAGGAGACAGGCTGTGAACCATCTCTTCATGTTGGAACACTGTCCTGTCCACCTAGGAGACAAGGAGACAAGGAGACAGGCTGTGAACCATCTCTTCATGTTGGAACACTGTCCTGTCCACCTAGGAGACAAGGGAAGGAGACAGGCTGTGAACCATCTCTTCATGTTGGAACACTGTCCTGTCCACCTAGGAGACAAGGAGACAAGGAGACAGGCTGTGGACCATCTCTTCATGTTGGAACACTGTCCTGTCCACTAGGAGACAAGGAGACAAGGAGACAGGCTGTGGACCATCTCTTCATGTTTGAACACTGTCCTGTCCACCTAGGAGACAAGGAGACAAGGAGACAGGCTGTGGACCATCTCTTCATGTTGGAACACTGCCCTGTCCACCTAGGAGACAAGGAGACAAGGAGACAGGCTGTGAACCATCTCTTCATGTTGGAACACTGTCCTGTCCACCTAGGAGACAAGGAGACAGGCTGTGAACCATCTCTTCATGTTGGAACACTGTCCTGTCCACCTAGGAGACAAGGAGACAAGGAGACAGGCTGTGAACCATCTCTTCATGTTGGAACACTGTCCTGTCCAACTAGGAGACAAGGAGACAAGGAGACAGGCTGTGGACCATCTCTTCATGTTGGAACACTGTCCTGTCCACCTAGGAGACAAGGGAAGGAGACAGGCTGTGAACCATCTCTTCATGTTGGAACACTGTCCTGTCCACCTAGGAGACAAGGAGACAAGGAGACAGGCTGTGGACCATCTCTTCATGTTGGAACACTGTCCTGTCCACTAGGAGACAAGGAGACAAGGAGACAGGCTGTGGACCATCTCTTCATGTTTGAACACTGTCCTGTCCACCTAGGAGACAAGGAGACAAGGAGACAGGCTGTGGACCATCTCTTCATGTTGGAACACTGCCCTGTCCACCTAGGAGACAAGGAGACAAGGAGACAGGCTGTGAACCATCTCTTCATGTTGGAACACTGTCCTGTCCACCTAGGAGACAAGGAGACAGGCTGTGAACCATCTCTTCATGTTGGAACACTGTCCTGTCCACCTAGGAGACAAGGAGACAAGGAGACAGGCTGTGAACCATCTCTTCATGTTGGAACACTGTCCTGTCCAACTAGGAGACAAGGAGACAAGGAGACAGGCTGTGGACCATCTCTTCATGTTGGAACACTGTCCTGTCCACCTAGGAGACAAGGAGACAAGGAGACAGGCTGTGAACCATCTCTTCATGTTGGAACACTGTCCTGTCCACCTAGGAGACAAGGAGACAAGGAGACAGGCTGTGGACCATCTCTTCATGTTGGAACACTGTCCTGTCCACCTAGGAGACAAGGAGACAAGGAGACAGGCTGTGAACCATCTCTTCATGTTGGAACACTGTCCTGTCCACCTAGGAGACAAGGAGACAAGGAGACAGGCTGTGAACCATCTCTTCATGTTGGAACACTGTCCTGTCCACCTAGGAGACAAGGAGACAAGGAGACAGGCTGTGGACCATCTCTTCATGTTGGAACACTGTCCTGTCCACCTAGGAGACAAGGGAAGGAGACATGCTGTGAACCATCTCTTCATGTTGGAACACTGTCCTGTCCACCTAGGAGACAAGGAGACAGGCTGTGGACCGTCTCTTCATGTTGGAACACTGTCCTGTCCACCTAGGAGACAAGGAGACAAGGAGACAGGCTGTGGACCATCTCTTCATGTTGGAACACTGTCCTGTCCACCTAGGAGACAAGGAGACAGGCTGTGAACCATCTCTTCATGTTGGAACACTGTCCTGTCCACCTAGGAGACAAGGAGACAAGGAGACAGGCTGTGGACCATCTCTTCATGTTGGAACACTGTCCTGTCCACCTAGGAGACAAGGAGACAAGGAGACAGGCTGTGGACCATCTCTTCATGTTGGAACACTGTCCTGTCCACCTAGGAGACAAGGAGACCGGCTGTGGACCATCTCTTCATGTTGGAACACTGTCCTGTCCACCAAGGAGACAAGGAGACAAGGAGACAGGCTGTGAACCATCTCTTCATGTTGGAACACTGTCCTGTCCACCTAGGAGACAAGGAGACAGGCTGTGAACCATCTCTTCATGTTGGAACACTGCCCTGTCCACCTAGGAGACAAGGAGACAAGGAGACAGGCTGTGGACCATCTCTTCATGTTGGAACACTGTCCTGTCCACCTAGGAGACAAGGAGACAGGCTGTGAACCATCTCTTCATGTTGGAACACTGCCCTGTCCACCTAGGAGACAAGGAGACAAGGAGACAGGCTGTGGACCATCTCTTCATGTTGGAACACTGTCCTGTCCACCTAGGAGACAAGGAGACAAGGAGACAGGCTGTGGACCATCTCTTCATGTTGGAACACTGTCCTGTCCACCTAGGAGACAAGGAGACAAGGAGACAGGCTGTGGACCATCTGTTCATGTTGGAACACTGTCCTGTCCACCTAGGAGACAAGGAGACAGGCTGTGAACCATCTCTTCATGTTGGAACACTGTCCTGTCCACCTAGGAGACAAGGAGACAAGGAGACAGGCTGTGAACCATCTCTTCATGTTGGAACACTGTCCTGTCCACCTAGGAGACAAGGAGACAAGGAGACAGGCTGTGGACCATCTCTTCATGTTGGAACACTGTCCTGTCCACCTAGGAGACAAGGAGACAAGGAGACAGGCTGTGGACCATCTGTTCATGTTGGAACACTGTCCTGTCCACCTAGGAGACAAGGAGACAAGGAGACAGGCTGTGAACCATCTCTTCATGTTGGAACACTGTCCTGTCCACCTAGGAGACAAGGAGACAGGCTGTGGACCATCTCTTCATGTTGGAACACTGTCCTGTCCACCTAGGAGACAAGGAGACAAGGAGACAGGCTGTGAACCATCTCTTCATGTTGGAACACTGTCCTGTCCACCTAGGAGACAAGGAGACAGGCTGTGGACCATCTCTTCATGTTGGAACACTGTCCTGTCCACCTAGGAGACAAGGAGACAAGGAGACAGGCTGTGGACCATCTCTTCATGTTGGAACACTGTCCTGTCCACCTAGGAGACAAGGAGACAAGGAGACAGGCTGTGGACCATCTCTTCATGTTGGAACACTGTCCTGTCCACCTAGGAGACAAGGAGACAAGGAGACAGGCTGTGGACCATATCTTCATGTTGGAACACTGTCCTGTCCACCTAGGAGACAAGGAGACAAGGAGACAGGCTGTGAACCATCTCTTCATGTTGGAACACTGTCCTGTCCACCTAGGAGACAAGGAGACAAGGAGACAGGCTGTGAACCATCTCTTCATGTTGGAACACTGTCCTGTCCACCTAGGAGACAAGGAGACAAGGAGACAGGCTGTGAACCATCTCTTCATGTTGGAACACTGTCCTGTCCACCTAGGAGACAAGGAGACAAGGAGACAGGCTGTGGACCATCTCTTCATGTTGGAACACTGCCCTGTCCACCTAGGAGACAAGGGGACAAGGAGACAGGCTGTGAACCATCTCTTCATGTTGGAACACTGTCCTGTCCACCTAGGAGACAAGGAGACAAGGAGACAGGCTGTGAACCATCTCTTCATGTTGGAACACTGTCCTGTCCACCTAGGAGACAAGGAGACAAGGATACAGGCTGTGAAACATGTCTTCATGTTTGAACACTGTCCTGTCCACCTAGGAGACAAGGGAAGGTGACAAGGAGACATATTCTCATGTTTGAACACCGCCTATAGGAGATGGTATTACCGTATATGAAGTTATATTAGACTGAATATGATTTGGATATTGTACTTAGAGCGCCGCAGTCCCGCCACCCTTTCATGACGACGCCAGGCCCAGTCCCGCCACCCTTTCATGACGACGCCAGGCCCAGTCCCGCCCCCTTTCATGACGACGCCAGGCCCAGTCCCGCCCCCTTTCATGACGACGCCAGGCCCAGTCCCGCCCCCTTTCATGACGACGCCAGGCCCAGTCCCGCCACCCTTTCATGACGACGCCAGGCCCAGTCCCGCCCCTTTCATGACGACGCCAGGCCCAGTCCCGCCCCCTTTCATGACGACGCCAGGCCCAGTCCCGCCACCCTTTCATGACGACGCCAGGCCCAGTCCCGCCACCCTTTCATGACGACGCCAGGCCCAGTCCCGCCACCCTTTCATGACGACGCCAGGCCCAGTCCCGCCCCCTTTCATGACGACGCCAGGCCCAGTCCCGCCCCCTTTCATGACGACGCCAGGCCCAGTCCCGCCACCCTTTCATGACGACGCCAGGCCCAGTCCCGCCCCTTTCATGACGACGCCAGGCCCAGTCCCGCCCCCTTTCATGACGACGCCAGGCCCAGTCCCGCCACCCTTTCATGACGACGCCAGGCCCAGTCCCGCCCCCTTTCATGACGACGCCAGGCCCAGTCCCGCCCCCTTTCATGACGACGCCAGGCCCAGTCCCGCCACCCTTTCATGACGACGCCAGGCCCAGTCCCGCCCCCTTTCATGACGACGCCAGGCCCAGTCCCGCCCCCTTTCATGACGACGCCAGGCCCAGGAAATGAATCCCAATGCATTTTCCCTCATAGACATTTCAAACAGTATTTATTTAAAGACCTTTTAAGCGTCGTACGAAGCCAACTCGAGTCGTGACAAATCATGACAACAAACACAATATTTTGGACCAAACAAATAATTACAAAGAAGAAAAAACAACAACAAAAAGTGTTGTAACCTGCCGTTTTTTTTCTACTTTCTAATTCTTTGTTTGGCCCAAAACATTGTGTTTATTGTCATGATTAGCGCTAGGTATACTCTTGGTTGCTTGTTTTTGCAGAAAATGCACTAAAGACTTCTGGTGATTAGTAGTTTTTGTTCCCTACCTATGTTGAATACACTTATTGTAAGTCGCTTTGGATAAAAGCGTCTGCTAAATGACTGTAATGTAATGTAATGTAATGATTTGTCACGACAAGAGTTGTCTTTGTCCGCGGCGTAAACGTCTTTAAATAAATACTTTCTGAAAAGTCTATGAGGAAAATGAACGGGGATTTATTTTCCGGGTCATACCATGCCATAAACGTGTTGTATACAAATGTAAATATCGGATCGACCCCCCGATTTACGATCACGTGATCGGCAGTGTTGTTTTTGGCAACAAAATTCTATTTTAGTTTTATTCATATAGTCGGTGGAATTAAACCTAATTTTAGTCGACTAAATGTCATGCGATTTTAGTCTAAATCTAGTCTTTAGGACTAAATCTACAGTTGATTTGGTCGACTAAAATGCATTTTGGCAGGCCTTGATGCCGTCGTAATGACTGTTTTTACACTTGCTGAATATAGCTGATCTACAAGCTCACAACGCGTCGCAGCGCGTCAGCATGCAACCATGTGTAAAATGACTTATACTGGATCTCTTGTCCACTAGTCCCTTCCTAACATTTTAGTCTAGTTTTTATTTGTCGACGAAATCGTCAGTATATTTAGTCTTATAGTTTTATTCATGATAGCTTAGTTTTCATTTAGTTTCCATGTAGTTTTCCTCAGAAAATGCCGCAGCTCGCTTGGTCTTCAACCAGCCAAAATTATCACCCCCCTTCTCCGCTCCCTCCATTGGCTCCCGGTCGCTGCCCACACAGAATACAAAACTCTGATGCTGGCATTCAAAGCAACCAAAGGTATGGCTCCGCTATATCTTGCAAGCATGATTGAACCCTACAAACCCTCCCGCTCACTCAGATCAGCCAAAGCAGGGAAGCTGGAAGTACCCTCACTAAAAACGCCGGGACAACGCTCCACACGTCCCAAACTCTTCTCCCTTCTGGCCCCAAAACTGTGGAATGCACTTCCCGTTGCAATCAGAACTGCAGCATCACTCCCAATCTTCCGCCATAGTCTGAAAACCCACCTTTTCAGACTCCATCATGGCCCATAGCACTTACTTAGACTTAGATAGCATTTTAAACAGACTTATAGCATGTCATGTAGACAGCACAATAAATTGCATTGTATGTAGTCATAGCACTTCATAGTACATTATGTATAGCATAGTATAGTATATATGTATAGTTTATATGTATAGTGTCATATAGATATGTTCTAGTTACGTTCTTAGCTTACGCATGTTTCATGATAAATGCATTGTATATATGTGATGTATTCCCATGCTTTTTTGTTCTTGCCTAATGTAAATCGCTCTGGATTAAGAGCGTCTGCTAAATGGATTAAGAGCGTCTGCTAAATGCCTAAATTGTAAATTGTAAATTGTAAGTGAAAAAAGGTAGTCGACGAACATTTTTCGTCATAGTTTTAGTCGACGAAATCAACGCTGGTGATCGGATCGGATCGGCGTTACCTCTATCACAGCAAAGGCGGGCGCCTGGGCGGAGCTGGCCCTCTGGAACTGGGTCAGCCAATAGCGCGCCTCGCGCGGGTCCCCGCCCACACGGCTCAGGAACGTCTTGACGTCGCGGTAGATGAGCGGCCGGCCCGCGTAGTCGTCCTCTGCTGCCCCCTCCTGGCCAGAGGAGGAGGAAGAGGAGGCGGCCCGCAGCAGAGCGCCAGGTCTCCAGCTCAGCGCGCGCCGCGGCGGCAGCACGGCGTCTAGCGCCCTCCTCTGGGGGCAGCAGTGAGGGCGTCGGGGCGCAACGCTGCCCCCGGTGGTCGGGGGAGGAGGACGAGGGGAGTGGCCGTGGAGGTAGCGCCCCGCCAGTGCCATGGCTCTGCAGGAAGTAGTTTAATTTAGTAAAAGTAGCGATAGCACCATTTTTTAACCCATTTCGACCCGAGGACGATTCTACAAATCCCTTCTAAATCTTGACGGTTTTCTGAAAAACGCATGTTTCTATGTCAGTCGTGCTCATGTCAAGGACCCTCAATAATATCTGTATTTGGCCGCCGACCCCCATCTGAAAACGTTGTTCCAGGGACCCTCCCCCAGAAGCAAAGATTTGAGTTAAAAACATTCGCTCCCCCAGAAGCAAAGATTTGAGTTAAAAACATTCGCTCTGAAAAAATTATATATGCGTAGATTTGCGCCACATTTTCACGACTTTTTTTTCACAGACACATGAAAAACTGTAAAAATACAAAATTAAATCTCACAAATCCCCCAAAGGTCTTAAAAAAAACATGTAACAAAACCGTATACTTTACAAAAAGAGAAACACCAAAAAGTAACTATAGCAAATCCCCACTTTAAAACCAAATCAAAACGGAACTGAAATTGAAAAACAAAGTGGGGAAAAAAATACTTTTGAAGTATAGAAAACTATGATAACCTTGCCTGCTGTGGACCTTGATGGCCATGGTGGTACCGCTGGTCCGCTGGTCTGTCCCAGTAGAACCTCTGGTCTATATCCAGTAGAACCGCTGGTCTGTCCCAGTAGTGTGAACCAGTTGAACCCACTTAGAGTCCTGTTGGTCCCAGTAGAACCAGTTGAACCCAGTCAGAGTCCTGTTGGTCCCAGTAGAACCAGTAGAACCGCTGGTCTGTCCCAGTACACTGAACCAGTTGAACCCAGTCAGAGTCCTGCCATGCCGTCCAGACTCCAGAATGCAGTGTGTGTGATTCCAGGCTGTCTGTCTGTCCTGTTCATTCACACACACACCATGATGATGCAATGTCAGCACTTCTCCTGTTACGCCCATGCTGCATGCTCTCTCTCTCTCTCTCTCTCTCTCTCTCTCTCTCTCTCTCTGTGTGTTGGGGGGAGGGGGGGGGGGGGTGGTCATGGGGGTCATGGGTTTATAGCCACTCGGGTCTCCATGGTTACTAGCTTGGTGGTGTGAGTGCTCGCGTGCGCACGTGTGGTGCTTGGGGTGTGGGTGTGTGTGTGTGGGGGGGGGGGGGGGTGTATGCAGCACCACAGCTGCACACTGTGGGGGAGGGGAGGGGGGAGTGGGGGGGTGGGTAGGGGAGGGGACTCTGGGATCTAAAACTCTCCAAACTCTTCCAGACAGTGAAGACTTAGGCCTGACTCACACCTGCACAACAGATTGATGTATAGCTGATGCAAGCTCGCAATTCATTTCCAATGGGAGTCACATGGTTTGACACTTCCATTGGAAATGCATTGGGGCGGCCATGCCACTTACCCTTTGTTTACATCTAGCATACAACATTAATGCATGCTAGATGTAAACAAACCCTTTGTTTACATCTAGCATCCAACAATGTTGTATGCTAGATGCATTTCCAATGGAACATTTTTGTTGCACGGCTTTCGGCTGTGTTTCGACTGCCCCCCTCCCCCTCATACAACAAAAATGTTGTGTCAAACCATGTGACTTCCATTGGAAATGCATTGCGAGCTTGCATCAGTAAACAAGTCTCATGCATCAGCTATACAACAATCTGTTGTGCAGGTGTGAGTGAAGCCTTAGAAGAGACTGAAAATAACTTGATCTACATGACATTTAACGACTTCAACTCCAGCAATCTGACGCGTATTCTGAGCTTGTAGATCTGCTATTGTTTGGAGAAGCGAGTTGGAGGTAGATGGAAAAACTAGGGTTGTCCCGATCTGAGCATGTGATCAGAAATCGGGGGCCGATCACGTCAAAATGGGACCCAGTGGCTCCCTGCTTGACACTCAGCATCAAGGGTTGGATTGGGGGTAAGTCCCTGCGACATACTAGCGTCATGTCCAGGGGGTGTCCTTGTACATCAAGCTGCCTCACGCTACAGAAACAGGAGATAGGCTCCTGCCCCTATGGGCCTCATGGCTCGGCAAGGCTTCTTAATATTGTGATATGTTGGCATAAACAACGTGTTATATAAAGATATCTATAAATATCGGATCGGGACAAATGGGTATCGGCAGATACTCAAAATCGAATGATCGGATCGGCAGCAAAAAGTACGTGATCGGGACCTCCCTATAGGAACAAAACAACTCAATCATTTGTGCTTTCTGCACCAGCATCTTTCTATAGTACGTCCACGTAGGAAGGTGTGGGACGTCCTCTCGATCGATGCCCGTGTGTTGGTTCCCACGGTGTACAGTACAAGCTTTTTGGCAGGGAGTTCTTGGTGTCGGTGGCAGTGGCCAGCTAGTCTCACTGCTATCTTCTCTGATACACTTGGTAATGCCCCGTACAGTGGCCAGCTAGTCTGTTCCTCCTTACTGCTATCTTCTCTGATACACTTGGTAATGCCCCGTACAGTGGCCAGCTAGTCTGTTCCTCCTTACTGCTATCTTCTCTGATACACTTGGTAATGCCCCGTACAGTGGCCAGCTAGTCTGTTCCTCCTTACTGCCATCTTCTCTGATACACTTGGTAATGCCCCATACAGTGGCCAGCTAGTCTGTTCCTCCTTACTGCTATCTTCTCTGATACACTTGGTAATGCCCCGTACAGTGGCCAGCTAGTCTGTTCCTCCTTACTGCTATCTTCTCTGATACACTTGGTAATGCTCCGTACAGTGGCCAGCTAGTCTCATCCTCCTTACTGCTATCTTCTCTGATACACTTGGTAATGCCCCGTACAGCGGCCAGCTAGTCTCATCCTCCTTACTGCCATCTTCTCTGATACACTTGGTAATGCTCCGTACAGTGGCCAGCTAGTCTCATCCTCCTTACTGCTATCTTCTCTGATACACTTGGTAATGCCCCGTACAGCGGCCAGCTAGTCTCATCCTCCTTACTGCCATCTTCTCTGATACACTTGGTAATGCCCCGTACAGTGGCCAGCTAGTCTCACTGCCATCTTATCTGATACACTTGGTATGCCCCGTACAGACGCTTGTAGGTGATGTGCTAACACGGGTCTGTTTCACTAAGGCCCTTTCCCAATTCCTTTTTTAACCCTACCCCTCAGCCCTTGGCCCTACCCCTTATCCCTTGCCCCTTCCCCTTGCCCCTACATAATGAGTGTCAAGGGGTAGGGGGATAAATCATCACCCTAGGAATTGGAACGTCCCTAAATATTGAACGTCCCTTGTAGATATTGATATATTGATATACAACCTGTTCTCAGAAAATAGCTGATCTGCAAGCTCACTACAGGCCAGTGGTCCCCAAACTTTTTCATGTCAAGGACCCCCAAATTGACAATAATTAGCCCGCAGACCCCCATTTGAAGAGATATGCCAGGGACCCCATAGAGTTTTACGAATCTAGCAGTGTCACGGACCGCCAGTGTGACATGCATTAGTCCATGGACCCCCATTTGATGGCATTTCTGTCTCTGGGACCCCCAATTTATATTGTAAAATCAATGTAAGAGTGTACAAATGGACCCTTATGGGTCCATTTGGTTCCAAACTATCATTTAGCTGGGGACCCCCTAGCTACCTCTCTGGACCCCCTCTGGGGGTCCCCATAACCCACTTTGGAAACAACTTTCTATAAGCTGTAGATCGGCTATTTTGGGAGAAGAGATGGAACGTAAACATTGCTGTGGTTATGATGAAATAAATATATTGTAATTTTTTCTCATCTTGGTAGCCCACCAGAATGTAATTCAGCTAGATATAGCTCATTCTGACACCTGCTCAACAGTTGTACCTGATTAATTGATTATTGTATTAACAGTTTGTATAGAATGGGTACAGTTATATCATATACAGGGTTAAAAAAAAGGAAAAACAATTTACAGTATAGAAAGAAGGGGCTGTGGTCACTGTGTTCATTGTTTTTAATATCATTAAGAACAGTCATTTTCTATCATGTCCTATGACAAGTCGTGGTATGCTACATATGAATGATATGATATGAATGACAATGTTTCAAATTCAACAACATGTAGGACAAATGCCATCGTGATTCATCTCCATGCAATGTACAGGCTGTACAGCAGCTTGCAGTCTGTTCCATAGCTGGTTTGCCTGGGGAAAAAACAACACCATTGCTAATTAGTTATGTAACTTTTGTGGGGATTATCATAACATTGGTCATGATAAAACCATACCAGCTATCACTGCAGCGAGTAGCCAACGTTATGCAGCGACAGCGTTGTGTAGGTACAGTAGGCTATTTCACGGCTTTTAAGAGCTCCAAAACTGCAGAATGTTGACATATCGGGGTCTGGGGGGTCGGACTGATGCCTGCTAGTTAAACTAGCTTGCATCCGAGTTGTTCCACCGGGGCACCGGCGGTAAATAAAAATAAAAAAGCGCCGATGCCAAATGAATGGTTAACGTTACCGTAACGTTGTATGAATGCAACGCCGTAGCATATCGTTAGTTCAAGTGAGGTAACGTTAACCTTTGCTAGAGATTGCGATATTTTTGGCGATGCAGATTGTTAACACATTCAAATAATATTGGTTATTATCATATTCTTCCATAATAAAGGACGAAAAAGGCGTCTTACCTCGTCCGCATTCCGCCCTCTGTGTGATGTCCCTCCGTTTTAAGTCTGGTCGCGAAGTCCCTTGGTTTGAAGGGGATCCTACCCCTTGGCCCTACCCCTCGATCCAAAGAGAATTGAGAAAACCCTTCCTCCTCACTTGAACGCGCATCAGCAAGGGGAAGGGCTAAGGGCCATGGAGAAGGGCTAAGGGCCATGGAGAAGGGCTAAGGGCCATGGAGAAGGGCTAAGGGCCAAGGAGAAGGGCTAAGGGGGGCCATGGAGAAGGGCTAAGGGCCATGGAGAAGGGCTAAGGGCCATGGAGAAGGGCTAAGGGCCATGGAGAAGGGCTAAGGGCCATGGGGAAGGGCTAAGGGCCATGGAGAAGGGCTAGGGCTAAGGGCCAAGGAGAAGGGCTAAGGGCCATGGAGAAGGGCTAAGGGCCATGGAGAAGGGCTAAGGGCCATGGAGAAGGGCTAGGGCTAAGGGCCAAGGAGAAGGGCTAAGGGCCATGGAGAAGGGCTAAGGGCCATGGAGAAGGGCTAAGGGCCATGGAGAAGGGCTAGGGCTAAGGGCCAAGGAGAAGGGCTAAGGGCCATGGAGAAGGGCTAAGGGCCATGGAGAAGGGCTAAGGGCCAAGGAGAAGGGCTAAGGGCCAAGGAGAAGGGCTAAGGGCCATGGAGAAGGGCTAGGGCTAAGGGCCAAGGAGAAGGGCTAAGGGCCATGGAGAAGGGCTAAGGGCCATGGAGAAGGGCTAGGGCTAAGGGCCAAGGAGAAGGGCTGAGGGCCATGGAGAAGGGCTAAGGGCCATGGAGAAGGGCTAGGGCTAAGGGCCAAGGAGAAGGGCTAAGGGCCATGGAGAAGGGCTAAGGGCCAAGGAGAAGGGCTAAGGGCCAAGGAGAAGGGCTAAGGGCCATGGAGAAGGGCTAGGGCTAAGGGCCAAGGAGAAGGGCTAAGGGCCATGGAGAAGGGCTAAGGGCCATGGAGAAGGGCTAGGGCTAAGGGCCAAGGAGAAGGGCTGAGGGCCATGGAGAAGGGCTAAGGGCCATGGAGAAGGGCTAGGGCTAAGGGCCAAGGAGAAGGGCTAAGGGCCATGGAGAAGGGCTAAGGGCCATGGAGAAGGGCTAAGGGCCAAGGAGAAGGGCTAAGGGCCATGGAGAAAGGCTAAGGGCCAAGGAGAAGGGCTAAGGGCCATGGAGAAGGGCTAAGGGCCATGGAGAAGGGCTAAGGGCCATGGAGAAGGGCTAGGGCTAAGGAGAAGGGCTAAGGGCCATGGAGAAGGGCTAAGGGCCATGGAGAAGGGCTAAGGGCCATGGAGAAGGGCTAAGGGCCATGGAGAAGGGCTAAGGGCCATGGAGAAGGGCTAAGGGCCATGGAGAAGGGCTAAGGGCCATGGGGAAGGGCTAAGGGCCATGGAGAAGGGCTAAGGGCCATGGAGAAGGGCTAAGGGCCATGGAGAAGGGCTAAGGGCCATGGGGAAGGGCTAAGGGCCATGGAGAAGGGCTAGGGCTAAGGGCCAAGGAGAAGGGCTAAGGGCCATGGAGAAGGGCTAAGGGCCATGGAGAAGGGCTAAGGGCCATGGAGAAGGGCTAGGGCTAAGGGCCAAGGAGAAGGGCTAAGGGCCATGGAGAAGGGCTAAGGGCCATGGAGAAGGGCTAAGGGCCATGGAGAAGGGCTAGGGCTAAGGGCCAAGGAGAAGGGCTAAGGGCCATGGAGAAGGGCTAAGGGCCATGGAGAAGGGCTAAGGGCCAAGGAGAAGGGCTAAGGGCCAAGGAGAAGGGCTAAGGGCCATGGAGAAGGGCTAGGGCTAAGGGCCAAGGAGAAGGGCTAAGGGCCATGGAGAAGGGCTAAGGGCCATGGAGAAGGGCTAGGGCTAAGGGCCAAGGAGAAGGGCTGAGGGCCATGGAGAAAGGCTAAGGGCCATGGAGAAGGGCTAGGGCTAAGGGCCAAGGAGAAGGGCTAAGGGCCATGGAGAAGGGCTAAGGGCCATGGAGAAGGGCTAAGGGCCAAGGAGAAGGGCTAAGGGCCAAGGAGAAGGGCTAAGGGCCATGGAGAAGGGCTAGGGCTAAGGGCCAAGGAGAAGGGCTAAGGGCCATGGAGAAGGGCTAAGGGCCATGGAGAAGGGCTAGGGCTAAGGGCCAAGGAGAAGGGCTGAGGGCCATGGAGAAGGGCTAAGGGCCATGGAGAAGGGCTAGGGCTAAGGGCCAAGGAGAAGGGCTAAGGGCCATGGAGAAGGGCTAAGGGCCATGGAGAAGGGCTAAGGGCCATGGAGAAGGGCTAAGGGCCATGGAGAAGGGCTAAGGGCCATGGAGAAGGGCTAAGGGCCATGGGGAAGGGCTAAGGGCCATGGAGAAGGGCTAAGGGCCATGGAGAAGGGCTAAGGGCCATGGAGAAGGGCTAGGGCTAAGGAGAAGGGCTAAGGGCCATGGAGAAGGGCTAAGGGCCATGGAGAAGGGCTAAGGGCCATGGAGAAGGGCTAAGGGCCATGGAGAAGGGCTAAGGGCCATGGGGAAGGGCTAAGGGCCATGGAGAAGGGCTAAGGGCCATGGAGAAGGGCTAAGGGCCATGGGGAAGGGCTAAGGGCCATGGAGAAGGGCTAAGGGCCAAGGAGAAGGGCTAAGGGCCATGGAGAAGGGCTAAGGGCCAAGGAGAAGGGCTAAGGGCCATGGAGAAGGGCTAGGGCTAAGGGCCATGGAGAAGGGCTAAGGGCCATGGAGAAGGGCTAAGGGCCACGGAGAAGGGCTAAGGGCCATGGAGAAGGGCTAAGGGCCATGGAGAAGGGCTAAGGGCCATGGAGAAGGGCTAAGGGCCAAGGAGAAGGGCTAAGGGCCATGGGGAAGGGCTGAGGGCCATGGAGAAGGGCTAAGGGCCATGGAGAAGGGCTGAGGGCCATGGAGAAGCGCTAAGGGCCATGGAGAAGGGCTGAGGGCCATGGAGAAGGGCTAAGGGCCATGGAGAAGGGCTAAGGGCCAAGGAGAAGGGCTAAGGGCCAAGGAGAAGGGCTAAGGGCCATGGAGAAGGGCTAAGGGCCAAAGAGAAGGGCTAAGGGCCATGGAGAAGGGCTAAGGGCCAAAGAGAAGGGCTAAGGGCCATGGAGAAGGGCTAAGGGCCATGGAGAAGGGCTAAGGGCCATGGAGAAGGGCTAAGGGCCAAGGAGAAGGGCTAAGGGCCATGGAGAAGGGCTAAGGGCCAAAGAGAAGGGCTAAGGGCCATGGAGAAGGGCTAAGGGCCATGGAGAAGGGCTAAGGGCCATGGAGAAGGGCTAAGGGCCATGGAGAAGGGCTAAGGAGAAGGGCTAAGGGCCATGGAGAAGGGCTAAGGGCCATGGAGAAGGGCTAAGGGCCATGGAGAAGGGCTAAGGGCCATGGAGAAGGGCTAAGGGCCATGGAGAAGGGCTAAGGGCCAAGGAGAAGGGCTAAGGGCCATGGAGAAGGGCTAAGGGCCAAGGAGAAGGGCTAAGGGCCATGGAGAAGGGCTAAGGGCCAAGGAGAAGGGCTAAGGGCCATGGACAAGGGCTAAGGGCCAAGGAGAAGGGCTAAGGGCCATGGAGAAGGGCTAAGGGCCAAGGAGAAGGGCTAAGGGCCATGGAGAAGGGCTAAGGGCCATGGGGAAGGGCTAAGGGCCATGGAGAAGGGCTAAGGGCCATGGAGAAGGGCTAAGGGCCATGGAGAAGGGCTAAGGGCCAAGGAGAAGGGCTAAGGGCCACAGAGAAGGGCTAAGGGCCACGGAGAAGGGCTAAGGGCCATGGAGAAGGGCTAAGGGCCATGGAGAAGGGCTAAGGGCCATGGAGAAGGGCTAAGGGCCATGGAGAAGGGCTGAGGGCCATGGAGAAGGGCTAAGGGCCATGGAGAAGGGCTAAGGGCCATGGAGAAGGGCTAAGGGCCAAGGAGAAGGGCTGAGGGCCATGGAGAAGGGCTAAGGGCCATGGAGAAGGGCTAAGGGCCATGGAGAAGGGCTAAGGGCCAAGGAGAAGGGCTAAGGGCCAAGGAGAAGGGCTAAGGGCCATGGAGAAGGGCTAAGGGCCATGGAGAAGGGCTAAGGGCCAAGGAGAAGGGCTAAGGGCCAAGGAGAAGGGCTAAGGGCCATGGAGAAGGGCTAAGGGCCAAGGAGAAGGGCTAAGGGCCATGGAGAAGGGCTAAGGGCCAAAGAGAAGGGCTAAGGGCCATGGACAAGGGCTAAGGGCCATGGAGAAGGGCTAAGGGCCAAGGAGAAGGGCTGAGGGCCATGGAGAAGGGCTAAGGGCCATGGAGAAGGGCTAAGGGCCACAGAGAAGGGCTAAGGGCCATGGAGAAGGGCTAAGGGCCATGGGGAAGGGCTAAGGGCCATGGAGAAGGGCTAAGGGCCAAGGAGAAGGGCTAAGGGCCATGGAGAAGGGCTAAGGGCCATGGGGAAGGGCTAAGGGCCATGGAGAAGGGCTAAGGGCCATGGGGAAGGGCTAAGGGCCATGGAGAAGGGCTAAGGGCCATGGAGAAGGGCTAAGGGCCATGGAGAAGGGCTAAGGGCTAAGGGCTAAGGGCTAAGGGCCATGGAGAAGGGCTAAGGGCCATGGAGAAGGGCTAAGGGCCAAGGAGAAGGGCTAAGGGCCATGGAGAAGGGCTAAGGGCCATGGAGAAGGGCTAAGGGCCATGGAGAAGGGCTAAGGGCCATGGAGAAGGGCTAAGGGCCAAGGGGAAGGGCTGAGGGCAATGGGGAAGGGCTGAGGGCCATGGAGAAGGGCTAAGGGCCATGGAGAAGGGCTAAGGAGAAGGGCTAAGGGCCATGGAGAAGGGCTAAGGGCCATGGAGAAGGGCTAAGGGCCATGGAGAAGGGCTAAGGGCCATGGAGAAGGGCTAAGGGCCATGGAGAAGGGCTAAGGGCCAAGGAGAAGGGCTAAGGGCCATGGAGAAGGGCTAAGGGCCAAGGAGAAGGGCTAAGGGCCATGGAGAAGGGCTAAGGGCCATGGAGAAGGGCTAAGGGCCATGGAGAAGGGCTAAGGAGAAGGGCTAAGGGCCATGGAGAAGGGCTAAGGGCCATGGAGAAGGGCTAAGGAGAAGGGCTAAGGGCCATGGAGAAGGGCTAAGGAGAAGGGCTAAGGGCCATGGAGAAGGGCTAAGGAGAAGGGCTAAGGGCCATGGAGAAGGGCTAAGGAGAAGGGCTAAGGGCCATGGAGAAGGGCTAAGGAGAAGGGCTAAGGGCCATGGAGAAGGGCTAAGGGCCATGGAGAAGGGCTAAGGGCCATGGAGAAGGGCTAAGGGCCATGGAGAAGGGCTAAGGGCCATGGAGAAGGGCTAAGGAGAAGGGCTAAGGGCCATGGAGAAGGGCTAAGGAGAAGGGCTAAGGGCCATGGAGAAGGGCTAAGGGCCATGGAGAAGGGCTAAGGAGAAGGGCTAAGGGCCATGGAGAAGGGCTAAGGGCCATGGAGAAGGGCTAAGGGCCATGGAGAAGGGCTAAGGAGAAGGGCTAAGGGCCATGGAGAAGGGCTAAGGGCCATGGAGAAGGGCTAAGGAGAAGGGCTAAGGGCCATGGAGAAGGGCTAAGGAGAAGGGCTAAGGGCCATGGAGAAGGGCTAAGGAGAAGGGCTAAGGGCCATGGAGAAGGGCTAAGGGCCATGGAGAAGGGCTAAGGGCCATGGAGAAGGGCTAAGGGCCATGGAGAAGGGCTAAGGGCCATGGAGAAGGGCTAAGGGCCATGGAGAAGGGCTAAGGGCCATGGAGAAGGGCTAAGGGCCATGGGGAAGGGCTAAGGGCCATGGAGAAGGGCTAAGGGCCAAGGAGAAGGGCTAAGGGCCAAGGAGAAGGGCTAAGGGCCAAGGAGAAGGGCTAAGGGCCATGGAGAAGGGCTAAGGGCCATGGAGAAGGGCTAAGGGCCATGGAGAAGGGCTAAGGGCCATGGAGAAGGGCTAAGGGCCACGGAGAAGGGCTAAGGGCCATGGAGAAGGGCTAAGGGCCATGGAGAAGGGCTAAGGGCCATGGAGAAGGGCTAAGGGCCATGGAGAAGGGCTAGGGCTAAGGAGAAGGGCTAAGGGCCATGGAGAAGGGCTAAGGGCCATGGAGAAGGGCTAAGGGCCATGGAGAAGGGCTAAGGGCCATGGGGAAGGGCTAAGGGCCATGGAGAAGGGCTAAGGGCCACAGAGAAGGGCTAAGGGCCATGGAGAAGGGCTAAGGGCCATGGAGAAGGGCTAAGGGCCATGGAGAAGGGCTAAGGGCCATGGGGAAGGGCTAAGGGCCATGGAGAAGGGCTAAGGGCCATGGAGAAGGGCTAAGGGCCATGGAGAAGGGCTAAGGGCCATGGAGAAGGGCTAAGGGCCAAGGAGAAGGGCTAAGGGCCATGGAGAAGGGCTAAGGGCCAAGGAGAAGGGCTAAGGGCCATGGAGAAGGGCTAAGGGCCATGGAGAAGGGCTAAGGGCCATGGAGAAGGGCTAAGGGCCATGGAGAAGGGCTAAGGGCCATGGAGAAGGGCTAAGGGCCTAATGCATTTCCAATGGAGGTCACATGGTCTGTTGTATGGCTTTCAGCTGTGTTTCGACTGTGCCCCTCCCCCTCATACAACACAATGTTGTGTCAAACCATGTGACCTCCATTGGAAATGCATTGGGGCGGCCATGACACTACACAACATTCATCCAACAAGCGCAGTAAAGGTGTGAGCTCAGCCTAAGGCCTCACTCACACCTTTCGATCTAGCATACAACAGTGATGCATGCTAGATGTAAACAGAGGGTTTGTTTACATCCCGCCCCAATGCATTTCCAATGGAAGTCACATGGTTTGACACAACATTTGTGTTGTACGGCTTTCGGCTGTGTTTCGACTGCCCCCCCTCCCCCTCATGCAACACAAATGTTGTGTCAAACCATGTGACTCCCATTGGAAATGCATTGCGAGCTTGCATCAGAAAGTCTCATGCATCAGCTATACATCAATCTGTTGTGCACGTGTGAGTCAGGCCTTACTCTGGGGGAGCCCACAGGGTTCGAACTGGGAACCTTGCGGTTACCATCCGGCCACTCTAAGAGGACAACCCTGCCTTGCATAGTCCAACATGTAGATTATGTGTGTGTGTCTGATGAGAGAGTACAGTTGTATTTATAATAGTCCAACATGTAGATTATGTGTGTGTGTCTGATGAGAGAGTACAGTTGTATTTATAATAGTCCAACATGTAGATTATCTGGTGTGTCTGATGAGAGAGTACAGTTGTATTTATAATAGTCCAACATGTAGATTATGTGTGTGTGTCTGATGAGAGAGTACAGTTGTATTTATCATAGTCCAACATGTAGATTATCTGGTGTGTCTGATGAGAGAGTACAGTTGTATTTATCATAGTCCAACATGTAGATTATCTGGTGTGTCTGATGAGAGAGTACAGTTGTATTTATCATAGTCCAACATGTAGATTATCTGGTGTGTCTGATGAGAGAGTACAGTTGTATTTATCATAGTCCAACATGTAGATTATCTGGTGTGTCTGATGAGAGAGTACAGTTGTATTTATAATAGTCCAACATGTAGATTATCTGGTGTGTCTGATGGGGGCCATGGAGAAGGGCTAAGGGCCATGGAGAAGGGCTAAGGGCCATGGAGAAGGGCTAAGGGCCAAGGAGAAGGGCTAAGGGCCAAGGAGAAGGGCTAAGGGCCATGGAGAAGGGCTAAGGGCCAAGGAGAAGGGCTAAGGGCCAAGGAGAAGGGCTAAGGGCCATGGAGAAGGGCTAAGGGCCAAGGAGAAGGGCTAAGGGCCATGGAGAAGGGCTAAGGGCCAAAGAGAAGGGCTAAGGGCCATGGACAAGGGCTAAGGGCCATGGAGAAGGGCTAAGGGCCAAGGAGAAGGGCTGAGGGCCATGGAGAAGGGCTAAGGGCCATGGAGAAGGGCTAAGGGCCACAGAGAAGGGCTAAGGGCCATGGAGAAGGGCTAAGGGCCATGGGGAAGGGCTAAGGGCCATGGAGAAGGGCTAAGGGCCAAGGAGAAGGGCTAAGGGCCATGGAGAAGGGCTAAGGGCCATGGGGAAGGGCTAAGGGCCATGGAGAAGGGCTAAGGGCCATGGGGAAGGGCTAAGGGCCATGGAGAAGGGCTAAGGGCCATGGAGAAGGGCTAAGGGCCATGGAGAAGGGCTAAGGGCCAAGGAGAAGGGCTAAGGGCCATGGAGAAGGGCTAAGGGCCATGGAGAAGGGCTAAGGGCCATGGAGAAGGGCTAAGGGCCATGGAGAAGGGCTAAGGGCCATGGAGAAGGGCTAAGGGCCAAGGAGAAGGGCTAAGGGCCATGGAGAAGGGCTAAGGGCCAAGGAGAAGGGCTAAGGGCCATGGGGAAGGGCTAAGGGCCAAGGAGAAGGGCTGAGGGCCATGGAGAAGGGCTAAGGGCCATGGAGAAGGGCTAAGGGCCATGGAGAAGGGCTAAGGGCCATGGAGAAGGGCTAAGGGCCATGGAGAAGGGCTAAGGGCCATGGAGAAGGGCTAAGGGCCATGGAGAAGGGCTAAGGGCCATGGGGAAGGGCTAAGGGCCATGGAGAAGGGCTAAGGGCCATGGGGAAGGGCTAAGGGCCATGGAGAAGGGCTAAGGGCCATGGAGAAGGGCTAAGGGCCATGGAGAAGGGCTAAGGGCCAAGGAGAAGGGCTAAGGGCCAAGGAGAAGGGCTAAGGGCCATGGAGAAGGGCTAAGGGCCAAGGAGAAGGGCTAAGGGCCATGGAGAAGGGCTAAGGGCCATGGAGAAGGGCTAAGGGCCATGGAGAAGGGCTAAGGGCCATGGAGAAGGGCTAAGGGCCATGGAGAAGGGCTAAGGGCCATGGAGAAGGGCTAAGGGCCATGGGGAAGGGCTAAGGGCCATGGAGAAGGGCTAAGGGCCATGGGGAAGGGCTAAGGGCCATGGAGAAGGGCTAAGGGCCATGGGGAAGGGCTAAGGGCCATGGAGAAGGGCTAAGGGCCATGGGGAAGGGCTAAGGGCCATGGAGAAGGGCTAAGGGCCATGGGGAAGGGCTAAGGGCCAAGGAGAAGGGCTAAGGGCCAAGGAGAAGGGCTAAGGGCCATGGAGAAGGGCTAAGGGCCATGGAGAAGGGCTAAGGGCCATGGAGAAGGGCTAAGGGCCAAGGAGAAGGGCTAAGGGCCATGGAGAAGGGCTAAGGGCCATGGAGAAGGGCTAAGGGCCATGGAGAAGGGCTAAGGGCCATGGAGAAGGGCTAAGGGCCAAGGGGAAGGGCTGAGGGCCATGGGGAAGGGCTGAGGGCCATGGAGAAGGGCTAAGGGCCATGGAGAAGGGCTAAGGAGAAGGGCTAAGGGCCATGGAGAAGGGCTAAGGGCCATGGAGAAGGGCTAAGGGCCATGGAGAAGGGCTAAGGGCCATGGAGAAGGGCTAAGGGCCAAGGAGAAGGGCTAAGGGCCATGGAGAAGGGCTAAGGGCCATGGAGAAGGGCTAAGGGCCAAGGAGAAGGGCTAAGGGCCATGGAGAAGGGCTAAGGGCCATGGAGAAGGGCTAAGGGCCATGGGGAAGGGCTAAGGGCCATGGAGAAGGGCTAAGGGCCACGGAGAAGGGCTAAGGGCCATGGAGAAGGGCTAAGGGCCAAGGAGAAGGGCTAAGGGCCATGGAGAAGGGCTAAGGGCCAAGGAGAAGGGCTAAGGGCCAAGGAGAAGGGCTAAGGGCCATGGAGAAGGGCTAAGGGCCAAGGAGAAGGGCTAAGGGCCATGGAGAAGGGCTAAGGGCCATGGAGAAGGGCTAAGGGCCATGGAGAAGGGCTAAGGGCCACGGAGAAGGGCTAAGGGCCACGGAGAAGGGCTAAGGGCCATGGAGAAGGGCTAAGGGCCAAGGAGAAGGGCCAAGGAGAAGGGCCATGGAGAAGGGCTAAGGGCCATGGAGAAGGGGAAGGGCCATGGAGAAGGGCTAAGGGCCATGGAGAAGGGCTAAGGGCCATGGAGAAGGGCTAAGGGCCATGGGGAAGGGCTGAGGGCCAAGGAGAAGGGCTAAGGGCCATGGGGAAGGGCTAAGGGCCATGGAGAAGGGCTAAGGGCCAAGGAGAAGGGCTAAGGGCCATGGGGAAGGGCTAAGGGCCAAGGAGAAGGGCTAAGGGCCATGGAGAAGGGCTAAGGGCCATGGGGAAGGGCTAAGGGCCATGGGGAAGGGCTAAGGGCCATGGAGAAGGGCTAAGGGCCAAGGAGAAGGGCTAAGGGCCAAGGAGAAGGGCTAAGGGCCATGGAGAAGGGCTAAGGGCCATGGAGAAGGGCTAAGGGCCATGGAGAAGGGGAAGGGCCATGGAGAAGGGCTAAGGGCCATGGAGAAGGGCTAAGGGCCATGGAGAAGGGCTAGGGCTAAGGAGAAGGGCTAAGGGCCATGGAGAAGGGCTAAGGGCCATGGAGAAGGGCTAAGGGCCATGGGGAAGGGCTAAGGGCCATGGAGAAGGGCTAAGGGCCACAGAGAAGGGCTAAGGGCCATGGAGAAGGGCTAAGGGCCATGGAGAAGGGCTAAGGGCCATGGAGAAGGGCTAAGGGCCATGGGGAAGGGCTAAGGGCCATGGAGAAGGGCTAAGGGCCATGGAGAAGGGCTAAGGGCCATGGAGAAGGGCTAAGGGCCAAGGAGAAGGGCTAAGGGCCATGGAGAAGGGCTAAGGGCCAAGGAGAAGGGCTAAGGGCCATGGAGAAGGGCTAAGGGCCATGGAGAAGGGCTAAGGGCCAAGGAGAAGGGCTAAGGGCCATGGAGAAGGGCTAAGGGCCAAGGAGAAGGGCTAAGGGCCATGGAGAAGGGCTAAGGGCCAAGGAGAAGGGCTAAGGGCCATGGGGAAGGGCTAAGGGCCATGGAGAAGGGCTAAGGGCCATGGAGAAGGGCTAAGGGCCATGGAGAAGGGCTAAGGGCCAAGGAGAAGGGCTAAGGGCCATGGAGAAGGGCTAAGGGCCAAGGAGAAGGGCTAAGGGCCAAGGAGAAGGGCTAAGGGCCATGGAGAAGGGCTAAGGGCCAAGGAGAAGGGCTAAGGGCCATGGAGAAGGGCTAAGGGCCATGGAGAAGGGCTAAGGGCCATGGAGAAGGGCTAAGGGCCACGGAGAAGGGCTAAGGGCCATGGAGAAGGGCTAAGGGCCATGGAGAAGGGCTAAGGGCCAAGGAGAAGGGCCAAGGAGAAGGGCCATGGAGAAGGGCTAAGGGCCATGGAGAAGGGGAAGGGCCATGGAGAAGGGCTAAGGGCCATGGAGAAGGGCTAAGGGCCATGGAGAAGGGCTAAGGGCCATGGAGAAGGGCTAAGGGCCATGGAGAAGGGCTAAGGGCCATGGAGAAGGGCTAAGGGCCATGGAGAAGGGCTAAGGGCCATGGAGAAGGGGAAGGGCCATGGAGAAGGGCTAAGGGCCATGGAGAAGGGCTAAGGGCCATGGAGAAGGGCTAAGGGCCATGGAGAAGGGCTAAGGGCCATGGGGAAGGGCTGAGGGCCAAGGAGAAGGGCTAAGGGCCATGGGGAAGGGCTAAGGGCCATGGAGAAGGGCTAAGGGCCAAGGAGAAGGGCTAAGGGCCATGGGGAAGGGCTAAGGGCCAAGGAGAAGGGCTAAGGGCCATGGAGAAGGGCTAAGGGCCATGGGGAAGGGCTAAGGGCCATGGGGAAGGGCTAAGGGCCATGGAGAAGGGCTAAGGGCCAAGGAGAAGGGCTAAGGGCCAAGGAGAAGGGCTAAGGGCCATGGAGAAGGGCTAAGGGCCATGGAGAAGGGCTAAGGGCCATGGAGAAGGGGAAGGGCCATGGAGAAGGGCTAAGGGCCATGGAGAAGGGCTAAGGGCCATGGAGAAGGGCTAAGGGCCATGGAGAAGGGGAAGGGCCATGGAGAAGGGCTAAGGGCCATGGAGAAGGGCTAAGGGCCATGGAGAAGGGCTAAGGGCCACGGAGAAGGGCTAAGGGCCACGGAGAAGGGCTAAGGGCCATGGAGAAGGGCTAAGGGCCATGGGGAAGGGCTAAGGGCCAAGGAGAAGGGCTGAGGGCCATGGAGAAGGGCTAAGGGCCATGGAGAAGGGCTAAGGGCCAAGGAGAAGGGCTAAGGGCCATGGAGAAGGGCTAAGGGCCATGGAGAAGGGCTAAGGGCCATGGAGAAGGGCTAAGGGCCATGGAGAAGGGCTAAGGGCCATGGAGAAGGGCTAAGGGCCATGGAGAAGGGCTAAGGGCCATGGGGAAGGGCTAAGGGCCATGGAGAAGGGCTAAGGGCCATGGAGAAGGGCTAAGGGCCATGGGGAAGGGCTAAGGGCCATGGGGAAGGGCTAAGGGCCATGGAGAAGGGCTAAGGGCCATGGAGAAGGGCTAAGGGCCATGGGGAAGGGCTAAGGGCCATGGAGAAGGGCTAAGGGCCATGGAGAAGGGCTAAGGGCCATGGAGAAGGGCTAAGGGCCATGGGGAAGGGCTAAGGGCCATGGGGAAGGGCTAAGGGCCAAGGAGAAGGGCTAAGGGCCATGGAGAAGGGCTAAGGGCCATGGAGAAGGGCTAAGGGCCATGGGGAAGGGCTAAGGGCCATGGAGAAGGGCTAAGGGCCATGGAGAAGGGCTAAGGGCCATGGAGGGCTAAGGGCCAAGGAGAAGGGCTAAGGGCCATGGAGAAGGGCTGAGGGCCATGGAGAAGGGCTAAGGGCCATGGAGAAGGGCTAAGGGCCAAGGAGAAGGGCTAAGGGCCATGGAGAAGGGCTAAGGGCCATGGGGAAGGGCTAAGGGCCATGGAGAAGGGCTAAGGGCCATGGAGAAGGGCTAAGGGCCATGGAGAAGGGCTAAGGGCCATGGAGAAGGGCTAAGGGGGGAATTGGGAAAGGGCCTAAGTCTAGAGTAGACTATAGGCTCTAAGTGGTTCAACTGAAGTGCCTAGTTTTAGTCGACTAAATATCATAAGATTATAGTCGACTAAATCTACAGTTCGACACTGACTAACACACAACTCGACACTAAATGCTAAATGGTGCATTTATATAGCGCATTTATCCAAGGCGCTTTACATAGATTGTGCATTACATTCACCCATTCACACACACACATTCATACACCGATGGCGGAGGAAAACATGCAAGCCACCAACCTGCACATCAGGAGCAAACAGGGGTTCAGTGTCTTGCTCAAGGACACTTCGACACTAAGGCCTCACTCACACGGTCGCAACACTGCATTGCTGTTGTGAGTGTCATGGCCGCCCTAATGCATTTCCAATGGAGGTCACATGGTCTGTTGTATGGCTTTCAGCTGTGTTTCGACTGTGCCCCTCCCCCTCATACAACACAATGTTGTGTCAAACCATGTGACCTCCATTGGAAATGCATTGGGGCGGCCATGACACTACACAACATTCATCCAACAAGCGCAGTAAAGGTGTGAGCTCAGCCTAAGGCCTCACTCACACCTTTCGATCTAGCATACAACAGTGATGCATGCTAGATGTAAACAGAGGGTTTGTTTACATCCCGCCCCAATGCATTTCCAATGGAAGTCACATGGTTTGACACAACATTTGTGTTGTACGGCTTTCGGCTGTGTTTCGACTGCCCCCCCTCCCCCTCATGCAACACAAATGTTGTGTCAAACCATGTGACTCCCATTGGAAATGCATTGCGAGCTTGCATCAGAAAGTCTCATGCATCAGCTATACATCAATCTGTTGTGCACGTGTGAGTCAGGCCTTACTCTGGGGGAGCCCACAGGGTTCGAACTGGGAACCTTGCGGTTACCATCCGGCCACTCTACCGCTGAGCCACCGCCGCCCCATGACCCACAGCACCTGAGAGAGTGTGAGACAACAGTCTGTTGCATTCATTTCCTGAATGAATCTTTAATTAGCCAGTCATTATAAAGAATGGAATTATATAGTGTCCAATATACACCGGGTCAACACAAGATACACACATTACTAGTATGTTTGACCAAAACACAAAACAATAAGTTATGGGACGTCATCTTTAAGGCAGTAGTACGAATTATGGAATTCATTAACCCATTCTGGGCAGGAACCCCTTTTGGTGTTAGCATTATGTTATGCTTTAGCTATTGAAAAATAGCAGATCTACAAGCTCATAGCGCGCCACCGAGTGGCGCGCTACGAGCTTGTAGGTCAGCTATCTTTTGAAAGAACGACTGACATAGAAACATAGCTTTTTCAGAAAACTGTCAGGATGTAGAAGACATTTTTAGAATCTGATCTCAGGTCTAGGATTGCTTTTTTTATTGAGTGATTTATAATTATTTTATTTTCTATTAAATTGGTATGCGGTCAGTCAGGCTCACGGCTGGCTCAGGGAAGAGGACAACCCTGCCTTGCATAGTCCAACATGTAGATTATCTGGTGTGTCTGATGAGAGAGTACAGTTGTATTTATAATAGTCCAACATGTAGATTATCTGGTGTGTCTGATGAGAGAGTACAGTTGTATTTATAATAGTCCAACATGTAGATTATCTGGTGTGTCTGATGAGAGAGTACAGTTGTATTTATAATAGTCCAACATGTAGATTATCTGGTGTGTCTGATGAGAGAGTACAGTTGTATTTATCATAGTCCAACATGTAGATTATCTGGTGTGTCTGATGAGAGAGTACAGTTGTATTTATCATAGTCCAAAATGTAGATTATGTGTGTGTGTCTGATGAGAGAGTACAGTTGTATTTATCATAGTCCAACATGTAGATTATCTGGTGTGTCTGATGAGAGAGTACAGTTGTATTTATAATAGTCCAACATGTAGATTATGTGTGTGTGTCTGATGAGAGAGTACAGTTGTATTTATAATAGTCCAACATGTAGATTATCTGGTGTGTCTGATGAGAGAGTACAGTTGTATTTATCATAGTCCAAAATGTAGATTATGTGTGTGTGTCTGATGAGAGAGTACAGTTGTATTTATCATAGTCCAACATGTAGATTATCTGGTGTGTCTGATGAGAGAGTACAGTTGTATTTATAATAGTCCAACATGTAGATTATGTGTGTGTGTCTGATGAGAGAGTACAGTTGTATTTATCATAGTCCAACATGTAGATTATATGGTGTGTCTCTGATGGGAGAGTACAGTTGTATTTATCATAGTCCAACATGTAGATTATATGGTGTGTGTCTGATGGGAGAGTACAGTTGTATTTATCATAGTCCAACATGTAGATTATATGGTGTGTCTCTGATGAGAGAGTACAGTTGTATTTATCATAGTCCAACATGTAGATTAGCTGGTGTGTCTGATGAGAGAGTACAGTTGTATTTATCATAGTCCAACATGTAGATTATCTGGTGTGTCTGATGAGAGAGTACAGTTGTATTTATCATAGTCCAACATGTAGATTATATGGTGTGTCTGATGGATGAGAGTAGGCCTACAGTTGTATCTAACCCATTTTGGAGTTTTAAACAATATGTTATGCTTTAGCTGTTGAAAAATAGCAGGTCTGCTATTTTTGAAAAATCGTGAAAATATGGTGCAAATCTTGGAATATAGTATTCTTTCAGAGCAAACGTTTTTAACTCAAATCTTTGCTTCTGGGGGGTCCCTGGAACAACATATTGTCAGATGGGGATCGGCGGCCAATAACATATATTTTGTGGGGTCCTTGACATGAAATATTGAGCACCACTGATAGGAACTGGAACATAGGTAAATATTGAGCACCACTGATAGGAACTGGAACATAGGTAAATATTGAGCACCACTGATAGGAACTGGAACATAGGTAAATATTGAGCACCACTGATAGGAACTGGAACATAGGTAAATATTGAGCACCACGGATAGGAACTGGAACATAGGTAAATATTGAGCACCACGGATAGGAACTGGAACATAGGTAAATATTGAGCACCACTGATAGGAACTGGAACATAGGTAAATATTGAGCACCACTGATAGGAACTGGAACATAGGTATTTCAGAAAACTTTCAGGATTTAGAAGAGATTTCTTTAAAGGACCTATGACATAAAATTCAACTTTTTCCATTTCTTTTGTGTTTTTGGGGCTCCCATATGTGTTTTCTATCCCCACAAATAACCAATTTTGAACAATCAGGCTTTCATATCATGTAATGGAAATTGCTCTCAGGAACAGCTCGACTGATTTTGTCCTCATCGTGATGTCATCAATGTCACCCTACTTTGGATAATTCCTCCTCTTCTTCAGTCTTCAGTTCCAAATTTGCATTTCCACTTTGTTTACAATGTCCACCATTGTTGATTTTCCGAGCTGGCATGGAATGGAAACAGGCCTGGTTTTATCTAGCATCAGTATTATAATGACTCAAATATTATATAATCTGCATATCAGCACCCCCACCACCTCAGGACATTGTGGTACTGCAGCTAAAACTGCTTTCAAAGTCCATACAGAAATGACAAGGCCTGGTTATATCAGAGTGGTGATTGAGGCTCAAACCATTAGAAATAAGTTTGAGGGACATAGACATTATGATATTAAATATTAAAAGCCGTAAAATGCATGTTATTTGTGCTTTAAATTTCGACGTCAGGCCAAAAGGGGTTAACATTATAATCCTGCATCATGTAGATTATCTGGTGTGTCTGATGAGAGAGTACAGTTGTATTTATAATAGTCCAACATGTAGATTATCTGGTGTGTCTGATGAGAGAGTACAGTTGTATTTATCATAGTCCAACATGTAGATTATCTGGTGTGTCTGATGAGAGAGTACAGTTGTATTTATCATAGTCCAACATGTAGATTATCTGGTGTGTCTGATGAGAGAGTACAGTTGTATTTATCATAGTCCAACATGTAGATTATCTGGTGTGTCTGATGAGAGAGTACAGTTGTATTTATCATTGTCCAACATGTAGATTATCTGGTGTGTCTGATGAGAGAGTACAGTTGTATTTATAATAGTCCAACATGTAGATTATCTGGTGTGTCTGATGAGAGAGTACAGTTGTATTTATAATAGTCCAACATGTAGATTATCTGGTGTGTCTGATGAGAGAGTACAGTTGTATTTATCATAGTCCAACATTTAGATTATGTGTGTGTCTGATAAGAGAGTACAGTTGTATTTATAATAGTCCAACATGTAGATTATGTGTGTGTGTCTGATGAGAGAGTACAGTTGTATTTATAATCTATTATACATTTGAAAAGGTGTGCCCAAAACGTGTGCCCACACCAGGAAAATAAAGCCACCAGCTACTACGTCACTGACACGCTGCAACACGCTGCAACACACACTGCAACAACACACTAACACGACACAGCCTTACCCTCCGCGTCGATCCACGGCTATCTCCTCATGTCGCGCCGCACGGCCACACTCAACAACACCCGCGTAAAAACTGTCATTGCACTGCCACTAGAGCCGCCTCCCGTCCACACTCACAAACAACATCAATATCAATAATAAACACAAACACGCCACAAGCACCGACACCCCCGCCTAATTTGTTGCCAGATCTATGAAAACAAGCCCAGAAAAAATGCCATTCAACACGCTACTTACAACTTGCTTACAATTCGCGGACCTGGCAACACTGCATCCTGTTTTCCCATTGGCTACGGTTGCTACAACACGCATTTGCACTGCATCTTGGGAGCAACACAGCTTAATGTAGGGGTCACCGATTGCTGTGCTACATCCCCCTCATGTTCTCACCACCCCGTTCGGCTACACCACACACACTAACCTACACAATTCTCCACATGCAACACAGGGCCCTTATTGGCTAGCCCCCTCACATGGCGATCCCCACACCCGAGGCGCATATATGGATACGAACAACAACAGCAACACCACACGCACACGCGCGCGCTGCAACAACAAAAAGCTACGTACAGTGTGTGTGTGTGTGTGTGTGTGTGCGCGCGCGCGCGGGGGGGGGGGGAATTGGATCGCCGCGCGATGCAGCGCCAATTGCACTACACTACACAGGGCTCGACAGTGCGACTACGTACTCGCATTTGCGACTTCACATATCACCGTGCAAGTTGTACAATTCACTTTGTAGCACCGGTGCGACTACACAATCCGATCTTTAAAGCTAAACGTTGCGCAGTTTACATCCAAAAGAATGTGTCACTCTCTCGGTTCTGCACCGCTGCTGGAGAAGTATAGCACTGTCGAAGGCAGCGCCACTAATCCCCCCCCCCCCAGCGAGGGAGGAGAGAGAAGAGAGCGAGAGAGAGAGAGTGGCAGTGGCAGCCAGCAGCGATGTAAAATGAGCCTGTGCATTTCACGCTTTTCACCCTATATAACTTCAACGCATAGGCAATCAAGTCAAGACCATTAAATAATGCCTGCTGTGTAGGGGTGACGATTGCGTGATGCTTATATGTACAGGATTCTATAGGTCACCACTTTTGGTGTGACACACACGGCTCCTGTCTCTGTTTACAATGCGTTGTCAACATTTTGGAGAAGACTGATAGTTCATCCTTTAGTAATTAGGCTGTGGAAGTATTCACAATAGACTACTTTTGGATTTATTGGGATTGGCAATTTGGGGAAAGGAGGAGGAGGAGGTGATCAAGCTCCACAAGACCACATTGGTGGCTCAAGGCTGCATTTATTTCCCTTTTTTTCCCTCTTGACGGTGCATGGGATGATGTCACCCCCTCCAGCAGGCTAGGGAGCCCCGCTCAGGTTAGCGGAAAATGACCGCGGGGTGCGGGTTGCCAGGTTTTTTTATAAGTAAAGTATTCAAAACAAAACAAATTAAATTCCAAAACATATATATATAATAATATCTTTGAATTTACGTCATATTTTGCGGATTTTTCACCTACTTTCTCTGTTCATTGTCAATGGCAAATATTGACACATGTGGGGACTAAAGCTGTATATAGGATAGGAGGGCCCTCACACACATGATTTCATAACTTTTCATCGTGCTCCTAAAATAATTTGCGTGCTACTTGGAAAAATGCTAAGCGTCGAGCCCTGCTCACACACACTACAACACGCTTAAAACTCGCGGACCTGGCAACACTGCATCCTTTTTTCCCATTGGCTATGTTGTTAATTTGTTGCCACGTCTATGAAAACAAGCACAGAAAAACTCTACACCTGGCGCGGAACAAACGGGACGAACCAAGGCGCATATATGGATAACAACAACACCAACAACACTACACGCACACGCGCGCACGCGCTGCAACACAAAACAGCTGCATACAACGCGTGTCACTGTGGACTTCTGTACCTGTGGACTTCTGTCTCGCAACGCGGGGCAACGCAACTCTGGGATGAGCGGGCCGAAGGCCCGCGAAATTCTAGTAGTCCAACATGTAGATTATCTGGTGTGTCTGATGAGAGAGTACAGTTGTATTTATCATAGTCCAACATGTAGATTATATGGTGTGTCTGATGGGAGAGTACAGTTGTATTTATCATAGTCCAACATGTAGATTATCTGGTGTGTCTGATGAGAGAGTACAGTTGTATTTATCATAGTCCAACATGTAGATTATCTGGTGTGTCTGATGAGAGAGTACAGTTGTATTTATCATAGTCCAACATGTAGATTATCTGGTGTGTCTGATGAGAGAGTACAGTTGTATTTATAATAGTCCAACATGTAGATTATGTGTGTGTGTCTGATGAGAGAGTACAGTTGTATTTATCATAGTCCAACATGTAGATTATCTGGTGTGTCTGATGAGAGAGTACAGTTGTATTTATCATAGTCCAACATGTAGATAATCTGGTGTGTCTGATGGATGAGAGTAGGCCTACAGTTGTATCTAACCCATTTTGGAGTTTTAAACAATATGTTATGCTTTAGCTGTTGAAAAATAGCAGATCTACAAGTTCATAGCGCGGCACCGAGTGCCGCGCTATGAACTTGTAGGTCTGCTATTTTTGAAAAATCGTGAAAATATGGTGCAAATCTTGGAATATATATTCTTTCAGAGCAAACGTTTTTAACTCAAATCTTTGCTTCTGGGGGGTCCCTGGAACAACATATTTTCAGATGGGGGTCGGCGGCCAATTACATATATTTTGTGGGGTCCTTGACATGAAATATTGAGCACCACTGATAACTGGAACATAGGTAAATATTGAGCACCACTGATAGGAACTGGAACATAGGTAAATATTGAGCACCACTGATAGGAACTGGAACATAGGTAAATATTGAGCACCACTGTTAGGAACTGGAACATAGGTAAATATTGAGCACCACGGATAGGAACTGGAACATAGGTAAATATTGAGCACCACTGATAGGAACTGGAACATAGGCAAATATTGAGCACCACGGATAGGAACTGGAACATAGGTAAATATTGAGCACCACTGTTAGGAACTGGAACATAGGTAAATATTGAGCACCACTGATAGGAACTGGAACATAGGTAAATATTGAGCACCACTGATAGGAACTGGAACATAGGTAAATATTGAGCACCACTGATAGGAACTGGAACATAGGTAAATATTGAGCACCACGGATAGGAACTGGAACATAGGTAAATATTGAGCACCACTGTTAGGAACTGGAACATAGGTAAATATTGAGCACCACTGATAGGAACTGGAACATAGGTAAATATTGAGCACCACTGATAGGAACTGGAACATAGGTATTTCAGAAAACTTTCAGGATTTAGAAGAGATTTCTTTAAAGGACCTATGACATAAAATTCAACTTTTTCCATTTCTTTTGTGTTTTTGGGGCTCCCATATGTGTTTTCTATCCCCACAAATAACCAATTTTGAACAATCAGGCTTTCATATCATGTAATGGAAATTGCTCTCAGGAACAGCTCGACTGATTTTGTCCTCATCGTGATGTCATCAATGTCACCCTTTTTTGTATAATTCCTCCTCTTCTTCAGTCTTCAGTTCCAAATTTGCATTTCCACTTTGTTTACAATGTCCACCATTGTTGATTTTCCAAGCTGGCATGGAATGGAAACAGGCCTGGTTTTATCTAGCATCAGTATTATAATGACTCAAATATTAAATAATCTGCATATCAGCACCCCCACCACCTCAAGACATTGTGGTACTGCAGCTAAAACTGCTTTCAAAGTCCAGAAAGAAATGACAAGGCCTGGTTATATCAGAGTGGTGATTGAGGCTCAAACCATTAGAAATAAGTTTGAGGGACATAGTCATTATGATATTAAATATTAAAAGCCGTAAAATGCATGTTATTTGCGCTTTAAATTTCGACGTCAGGCCAAAAGGGGTTAACATTATAATCCTGCATCATGTAGATTATCTGGTGTGTCTGATGGGAGAGTACAGTTGTATTTATAATAGTCCAACATGTAGATTATCTGGTGTGTCTGATGGATGAGAGTACAGTTGTATTTATAATAGTCCAACATGTAGATTATCTGGTGTGTCTGATGAGAGAGTACAGTTGTATTTATAATAGTCCAACATGTAGATTATCTGGTGTGTCTGATGAGAGAGTACAGTTGTATTTATAATAGTCCAACATGTATATCAGGGGTGCCCACACGTTTTTGAGTTGAGAGCTACTTTCAAAATGACCAGCTCAACAAGATCTACCCACCAAAAAAAGTATTCTCATTGCTGAAAATAGTTTATAAATGTACCTGAGGGGGCTTTGGAATAGCGGCTCTGGCTTTACAAATGTCCTGGAATATGACATTTTAATTTTTAATTTTAAATGATATATTATTTTTAGGAGAATGTCATGTGGTCTACCTGCAGAGCCTTGTGATCTACTGGTAGATCACGATCTACCTTTTGGGCAGCCCTGATGTAGATTATCTGGTGTGTCTGATGAGAGAGTACAGTTGTATTTATCATTATAACAGTACATCATGTAGATTATCTGGTGTGTCTGATGAGAGAGTACAGTTGTATTTATCATTATAACAGTACATCATGCAGATTCTCTAGTATAACTCTGCACCAGGGATTCTAACCCTGGTCGCTCCCTCATCCTGAGTGAGTGCTGCAATGAAAACCGCTGACCCACTGGAGCGTGTCTGCTCAGTGCAGTACCACTCACCCACCAGTGGGTGTCCCACCTAGACCACATCATTATTCTAATGTCTCAGTAGAGGAGCAGGTGGAGACCAACATGACAGTTGTGATGTTTTTATTGACATAAAATAGATACAATGCACATGCATATTATTATGTTTGTATTGACACAAAATGCAGAAAATGTACATCAATACCATTATCTTTTTTAATAACATACAATGCATGTGCGCATGAACATAATTATGTTTGTACATAATCTGTCAAAAACACAAAACAAGCCAGAGATTATTATTGATTATTGATTATTATTGAAAATGTATTACTGTATAATTAACATACTGTACATCCTCTACAGATTTGGTTCAAATAACATTTTATAAACTCACACACACACACACACACACACACACACACACACACACACACACACACACACACACACACACACACACACACACACACACACACACACACACACACACACACACACACACACACCATGCACCATTTACCATTTTATTTGTTGTGTATTTTTTCCAGTAGTTCTACCAGTAATCATTCGCATCAGTCCTAAAGGTGTTTGCTCTACCAGTAATCATATCAGTCGTAAAGGTGGTCGCGGCCATGGTGAGGCCCCAGACGGAGGGTCCTAGCTCTCCCAGGCGGTCGCGGCCATGGTGAGGCCCCAGACGCAGCCTGATCTCATCCTGACCGAGAGCGTCTGTCCTTCAGCCAGCGGGTAGTAGAGGCTGCAGCCCGGCGTCAGCAACCACTGCAGGGTACAATTCACAATATTAATTATGGCAGGGGCCGGGTGACTACTGACTGCGCATTAGTCCGACCACGTTGCCGATTAACACTCACCCAATGGCTTCAACGTGCGGTTAGGGTTTGGGATAGGGTTAGTTAACGGGTCGGTTAGGGTTTGGGATAGGGTTAGTTAACGGGTCGGTCAGGGTTTGGGATAGGGTTAGTTAACGGGACGGTTACGGTTTGGGATAGGGTTAGTTAACGGGTCGGTTAGGGTTTGGGATAGGGTTAGTTAACGGGTCGGTTAGGGTTTGGGATATAGGGTTAGTTAACGGGTCGGTTAGGGTTTGGGATAGGGTTAGTTAACGGGTCGGTCAGGGTTTGGGATAGGGTTAGTTAACGGGACGGTTACGGTTTGGGATAGGGTTAGTTAACGGGTCGGTTAGGGTTTGGAATATAGGGTTAGTTAACGGGTCGGTTTGGGTTTGGGATATAGGGTTAGTTAACGGGTCGGTTAGGGTTTGGGATAGGGTTAGTTAACGGGACGGTTAGGGTTTGGGATAGGGTTAGTTAACGGGTCGGTTAGGGTTTGGGATATAGGGTTAGTTAACGGGTCGGTTAGGGTTTGGGATAGGGTTAGTTAACGGGTCGGTTAGTGTTTGGGATATAGGGTTAGTTAACGGGTCGGTTAGGGTTTGGGATATAGGGTTAGTTAACGGGTCGGTTAGGGTTTGGGATAGGGTTAGTTAACGGGTCGGTTAGGGTTTGGGATAGGGTTAGTTAACGGGTCGGTTAGGGTTTGGGATAGGGTTAGTTAACGGGTCGGTTAGGGTTTGGGATATAGGGTTAGTTAACGGGTCGGATGAGCGGTCGGACCAATGACACGTTACCTCTAGCAGACGCTCTTAAAATTCAGAGCGATTTACAACAAGCACGGCCAACATGTATAGAACATGTATGTACACACGGCCAACATGTCTAGAAACAGTCATCTAAGGAGCATCAGTAAACCAACATGTGTAGAAACAGTCATCTAAGGAGCATCAGTAAACCAACATGTACAGAAACAGTCATCTAAGGAGCATCAGTAAACCAACATGTGTAGAAACAGTCATCTAAGGAGCATCAGTAAACCAACATGTGTAGAAACAGTCATCTAAGGAGCATCAGTAAACCAACATGTGTAGAAACAGTCATCTAAGGAGCATCAGTAAACCAACATGTCTAGAAACAGTCATCTAAGGAGCATCAGTAAACCAACATGTGTAGAAACAGTCATCTAAGGAGCATCAGTAAACCAACATGTCTAGAAACAGTCATCTAAGGAGCATCAGTAAACCAACATGTGTAGAAACAGTCATCTAAGGAGCATCAGTAAACCAACATGTCTAGAAACAGTCATCTAAGGAGCATCAGTAAACCAACATGTACAGAAACAGTCATCTAAGGAGCATCAGTAAACCAACATGTCTAGAAACAGTCATCTAAGGAGCATCAGTAAACCAACATGTCTAGAAACAGTCATCTAAGGAGCATCAGTAAACCAACATGTATAGAAACAGTCATCTAAGGAGCATCAGTAAACCAGTCATCAGTCTAACAGTAGAATATACAACAAAATAATGTATAATGTTTACTTTGAAGAAATGAAAAAATCAGCACACCAATTGATGCTCCCACAATATCTTTACTGGTTGGTAACGTTTCGGGCCGCAGCCCTTCCTCAGACCTTCCTGAGGAAGGGCTACGAAACGTTACCTACCAGTAAAGATATTTTGGGAGCATCGATTGGTGGGAGCCGATTTAGATGTCCTTTTTGACTGTTTATTCAGCCTCCTCTACTGCTTAATGTTTACTTCTAAACTATACAAGGGCAGTAACTGGGAGCCAATGTTGGAGAGAGCCGAGAAGAGGGGCTTAAGTGTGCATGCCGGTAGGCCAGCAAGGAGACAGTTACAGAAGTCAAGTCTTGTTATGATTGATGGTCTGGATAAGGAGCTGGGCTGACCCATGGGCGAGGAAGGGTCTAAGCCTTCGAATGTTAGTGTAAACATATAGTGTGTGGAGTGATGTGTGCTTTGAATGAGAGCCGACTCCTGGGTGAGGACTGGAGGTCGTAGAGAGTGTGAACCTACAGGATATAACAGGGTGCAGGTCTTCTCCGCCAGGCCGTCCACCAGCAGGTACCATTCAGCGCTGTCAGCCTCCACGCACAGCTGGGCCGTCACCGTGACCAGGTACATGCCTGAGAACGGAGCGGTGTAGAGACCTGTGGAGACACAGAGGACCGTTAAAATACGTGACCATGTGGAGGCCTGAGAACGGTGCAACGTAGAGACCTGTGGGTTAAAATACAGCACTGTCAGCCTCCACGCACAGCCGGGCTGTCACCGTGACCAGGTAGAGACCTGTGGGTTACAATACAGCACTGTCAGCCTCCACGCACAGCCGGGCTGTCACCGTGACCAGGTAGAGGCCTGTGGGTTACAATATAGCACTGACAGCCTCCACGCACAGCCGGGCTGTCACCGTGACCAGGTAGAGGCCTGTGGGTTACAATATAGCACTGACAGCCTCCACGCACAGCTGGGCTGTCACCGTGACAGCGTTCACACTAAACCACAACATCTGCCAGGTGGTCCCGAGTGTGCATCCGGGACCATAGTGTGAATCTGCCCTAAGTATATTTTGAATGATACTGTTAATGTTTGTACTTTCACTCAAGAGGACTTGTGGTTTACTTGTAACAGATTTCTTACTGCTTTCTTTTCCTGACTCCTTGTCCTGCTGCCAGGCTGTGTACCGTATACCTGTGTCCTTGTCGTACCCGAAGGCCTCCTCCATGACGAACCCACTGCCAGGCTGTGTACCGTATACCTGTGTCCTTGTCGTACCCGAAGGCCTCCTCCATGACGAACCAGGCTGTGTACCGTATACCTGTGTCCTTGTCGTACCCGAAGGCCTCCTCCATGACGAACCCGCTGTGTACCGTATACCTGTGTCCTTGTCGTACCCGAAGGCCTCCTCCATGACGAACCCACTGTGTACCGTATACCTGTGTCCTTGTCGTACCCGAAGGCCTCCTCCATGACGAACCCGCTGTGTACCGTATACCTGTGTCCTTGTCGTACCCGAAGGCCTCCTCCATGACGAACCAGGCTGTGTACCGTATACCTGTGTCCTTGTCGTACCCGAAGGCCTCCTCCATGACGAACCCACTGTGTACCGTATACCTGTATCCTTGTTGTACCCGAAGGCCTCCTCCATGACGAACCCACTGTGTACCGTATACCTGTATCCTTGTTGTACCCGAAGGCCTCCTCCATGACGAACCCACTGTGTACCGTATACCTGTATCCTTGTTGTACCCGAAGGCCTCCTCCATGACGAACCCACTGTGTACCGTATACCTGTGTCCTTGTTGTACCCGAAGGCCTCCTCCATGACGAACCCACTGTGTACCGTATACCTGTATCCTTGTTGTACCCGAAGGCCTCCTCCATGACGAACCCACTGTGTACCGTATACCTGTATCCTTGTTGTACCCGAAGGCCTCCTCCATGACGAACCCACTGTGTACCGTATACCTGTATCCTTGTTGTACCCGAAGGCCTCCTCCATGACGAACCCACTGTGTACCGTATACCTGTATCCTTGTTGTACCCGAAGGCCTCCTCCATGACGAACCCACTGTGTACCGTATACCTGTGTCCTTGTTGTACCCGAAGGCCTCCTCCATGACGAACCCACTGTGTACCGTATACCTGTATCCTTGTTGTACCCGAAGGCCTCCTCCATGACGAACCCACTGGCGCTGTCGGAGACCACCATGTCGAAGAGGACGGGCTCCACCAAGCCCCGGACCTCCCCGGAACGACCCACCATGAAGGTAGCGTGCAGACACACCCAAACTTCTGTTGGAGCTACTGTTGGATCCACCGTTGTTTCAGGGTCGCCTGAACGGAAAACACAGTTAACACTCTTACTGCCAAAACGGAGGTCTCCGTCCTATCAAATAGTTACGCTCAGCGCCCGGGGCGGAGTTTAATCAAAAGACGGAACATTAACCCATTCTGGACGGGAACCCCTTTTGGTGTTTCAAGCATTACGTTACACTTTAGCTATTGAACAATAGCAGATCTACAAGCTCATAGCGCGCCACTCGGTGGTGCGCTATGAGCTTGTAGATCTGCTATTTTTGAAAAATCGTGAAAATGCGGCACACATCTTTGAATATAATATTCTTTCAGAGCGAAGGTTTTTAACTGAACAAACTCCCACTGTACCTTCCACAGGCAGCCTCTGTAGTTTAACAACCTCCCACTGTACCTTCGACAGGCAGCCTCTGTAGTTTAACAACCTCCCACTGTACCTTCGACAGGCAGCCTCTGTAGACATGTTTAAAGCGCAGCTCAAGACCCACTTCTACACTGACACTTGATCTTTTAATTTTTTGTTATTCATGTCCTTGTTTTTTAATGTTTATGCCTTGCTTTTCTTTTCTTTTTTTTCTCCATTGCTCTGTAAAGCACTTTGAGCTGCATTTTATGTCATGAAAGGTGCTATACAAATAAAGTTTTATTATTATTATTAACTCAAATCTTTGCTTCTGAGGGGTCCCTGGAACAACATATTTTCAGATGGGGATCGGTGGCCAATTACATAACATTTTTGGGGTTCTTGACATGAAATATGGAGCACCACCGATACAGAAACATCCTTCAGAAAACTGTCAGAAGTTAGAAGACATTTTTAAAGTTTCGACGTCAGGCCTAAATGGGTTAATCATTTAATAAGCGAGCGCTCCTCCATGACGAACCAGGCTGTGTACCGTATACCTGTGTCCTTGTCGTACCCGAAGGCCTCCTCCATGACGAACCCACTGCCAGGCTGTGTACCGTATACCTGTGTCCTTGTCGTACCCGAAGGCCTCCTCCATGACGAACCCACTGCCAGGCTGTGTACCGTATACCTGTGTCCTTGTCGTACCCCAAGGCCTCCTCCATGACGAACCCACTGCCAGGCTGTGTACCGTATACCTGTGTCCTTGTCGTACCCGAAGGCCTCCTCCATGACGAACCCACTGCCAGGCTGTGTACCGTATACCTGTGTCCTTGTCGTACCCCAAGGCCTCCTCCATGACGAACCCACTGCCAGGCTGTGTACCGTATACCTGTGTCCTTGTCGTACCCCAAGGCCTCCTCCATGACGAACCCACTGCCAGGCTGTGTACCGTATACCTGTGTCCTTGTCGTACCCGAAGGCCTCCTCCATGACGAACCCACTGCCAGGGGTTGTTGACATTGTTGTTGACATTGTAGTTGGTCTTGTAGTTGGTCTTGTAGTTGGAGTTGTTGACATTGTAGTTGGTCTTGTAGTTGGAGTTGTTGACATTGTAGTTGGTCTTGTAGTTGGAGTTGTTGACATTGTAGTTGGTCTTGTAGTTGGAGTTGTTGACATTGTAGTTGGAGTTGTAGTTGTAGTTGTTGACATTGTAGTTGGTCTTGTAGTTGGGGTTGTTGACATTGTAGTTGGTCTTGTAGTTGGAGTTGTTGACATTGTAGTTGGTCTTGTAGTTGGAGTTGTTGACATTGTAGTTGGTCTTGTAGTTGGAGTTGTTGACATTGTAGTTGGTCTTGTAGTTGGAGTTGTTGACATTGTAGTTGGTCTTGTAGTTGGGGTTGTTGACATTGTAGTTGGTCTTGTAGTTGGAGTTGTTGACATTGTAGTTGGTCTTGTAGTTGGGGTTGTTGACATTGTAGTTGGTCTTGTAGTTGGGGTTGTTGACATTGTAGTTGGTCTTGTAGTTGGAGTTGTTGACATTGTAGTTGGTCTTGTAGTTGGAGTTGTTGACATTGTAGTTGGTCTTGTAGTTGGAGTTGTTGACATTGTAGTTGGTCTTGTAGTTGGGGTTGTTGACATTGTAGTTGGTCTTGTAGTTGGAGTTGTTGACATTGTAGTTGGTCTTGTAGTTGGAGTTGTTGACATTGTAGTTGGTCTTGTAGTTGGAGTTGTTGACATTGTAGTTGGTCTTGTAGTTGGGGTTGTTGACATTGTAGTTGGTCTTGTAGTTGGAGTTGTTGACATTGTAGTTGGTCTTGTAGTTGGGGTTGTTGACATTGTAGTTGGTCTTGTAGTTGGAGTTGTTGACATTGTAGTTGGTCTTGTAGTTGGAGTTGTTGACATTGTAGTTGGTCTTGTAGTTGGTCTTGTAGTTGGAGTTGTTGACATTGTAGTTGGTCTTGTAGTTGGAGTTGTTGACATTGTAGTTGGTCTTGTAGTTGGTCTTGTAGTTGGGGTTGTTGACATTGTAGTTGGTCTTGTAGTTGGAGTTGTTGACATTGTAGTTGGTCTTGTAGTTGGAGTTGTTGACATTGTAGTTGGTCTTGTAGTTGGTCTTGTAGTTGGAGTTGTTGACATTGTAGTTGGTCTTGTAGTTGGAGTTGTTGACATTGTAGTTGGTCTTGTAGTTGGAGTTGTTGACATTGTAGTTGGTCTTGTAGTTGGTCTTGTAGTTGGAGTTGTTGACATTGTAGTTGGTCTTGTAGTTGGAGTTGTTGACATTGTAGTTGGTCTTGTAGTTGGAGTTGTTGACATTGTAGTTGGTCTTGTAGTTGGAGTTGTTGACATTGTAGTTGGTCTTGTAGTTGGTCTTGTAGTTGGAGTTGTTGACATTGTAGTTGGTCTTGTAGTTGGAGTTGTTGACATTGTAGTTGGTCTTGTAGTTGGAGTTGTTGACATTGTAGTTGGTCTTGTAGTTGGAGTTGTTGACATTGTAGTTGGTCTTGTAGTTGGTCTTGTAGTTGGAGTTGTAGTTGGAGTTGTTGACATTGTAGTTGGTCTTGTAGTTGGTCTTGTAGTTGGAGTTGTAGTTGGAGTTGTTGACATTGTAGTTGGTCTTGTAGTTGGAGTTGTTGACATTGTAGTTGGTCTTGTAGTTGGAGTTGTAGTTGGAGTTGTTGACATTGTAGTTGGTCTTGTAGTTGGAGTTGTTGACATTGTAGTTGGTCTTGTAGTTGGAGTTGTAGTTGGAGTTGTTGACATTGTAGTTGGTCTTGTAGTTGGAGTTGTAGTTGGAGTTGTTGACATTGTAGTTGGTCTTGTAGTTGGAGTTGTAGTTGGAGTTGTTGACATTGTAGTTGGTCTTGTAGTTGGAGTTGTAGTTGGAGTTGTTGACATTGTAGTTGGTCTTGTAGTTGGAGTTGTTGACATTGTAGTTGGTCTTGTAGTTGGAGTTGTAGTTGGAGTTGTTGACATTGTAGTTGGTCTTGTAGTTGGAGTTGTTGGTTCTGTTGTTGACACGGGAGTCTCCGTACTGTGATCAGCTCGACGGGCTGAAACAGGAAACATTAGGAACCTTCAGAGCTTCACACACACACACACACACACACACACACACACACACACACACACACACACACACACACACACACACACACACACACACACACACACACACACACACACACACACACACACACACACAAAGGCCTCACTCGCACCTAAGACACACTTGTGTCCTGTGTGTCCTGTGTGTCCTGTGTGTCCTGTGTGTCATGGCCGCCTCAATGTATTTCCAATGGGAGTCACATGTCTTCAAACCATGTGACTCCCATTGGAAATGGGAGTCACATGTCTTCAAACCATGTGACTCCCATTGGAAATGGGAGTCACATGTCTTCAAACCATGTGACTCCCATTGGAAATGGGAGTCACATGTCTTCAAACCATGTGACTCCCATTGGAAATGGGAGTCACATGTCTTCAAACCATGTGACTCCCATTGGAAATGGGAGTCTTAGTCGGAGTGGAATTTGTCACTAGTCTTTGCCCTCTGTAGTTATATTCAGATATTATAGCTAAACTGAATGAACTGAAAGAGTTATTAGTTGTAAAGTTATTTTGACTATTCATTTGTTATACCTGGGGTAGTACCTGCAGTGACAGGTAGGGATGTTGTATGCACTATAGGTGAAGTTGCATTGACTGGTGGTGATGTTACAGTGACTGGTGTTGAAGTTATATTGGGTCGTGGTGATGTTGTATTTTGTTGCGGTGAGGTTGCATTAACTGGTGGTGAAGTTGCATTGTGTCGTGGCGAAGTTTGAATGACTGGTGGTGAAGTTGCATTACCTGTTGGAAAGGTTACATTCAATTGTGAAGTCATGATTACAGATGTTTCTTATTTCTAAAGTTATAATAATAAAGATTATGATTGAATTAGCCTTTTCAACACATTATAGTCGGAGGGGAATTTGTCACTATAGTCTTTGTCCTCTGTAGTTATATTCAGATATTATAGCTAAACTGAATGGTGATTCATTTAGAGTTATTAGTGGTAAAGTTATTTTGACTATTCATTTGTTTTACCTGGGGTAGTACCTGCAGTGACAGGTAGGGATGTTGTATGGACTATAGGTGAAGTTGCATTGACTGGTGATGAAGTTGCAATGACTGGTGTTGAAGTTATATTGGGTCGTGGTGACGTTGCATTTTGTCGTGGTGAAGTTGCATTAACTGGTGGTGAAGTTGCATTGTGTCGTGGCGAAGTTTGAATGACTGGTGGTGAAGTTGCATTGCCTGATGGAAATGTTACATTACATTGTGAAGTTATGATACCAGTGTTTCTTACTTTTCTAAAGTTATATTAATAAAGATTTTAATTGTGCACATGCCATTGTCTGCTCCAGTTATATTCAGATTGTATAGCTAAACTGAGTACTGATTCATTCAAAGCAATTAGTGGTAAAGTTAATTAGACTAATTAGGGTTTGTTTGTGTTACCTGGACTAGTAGCTGCAGTGACTGGTGGGGATGTTGTATGGACTATAGGTGAAGTTACAATGACTGGTGTTGAAGTTATATTGGGTTGTGGTGATGGTGAAGTGACTGGTGGTGAAGTTGCATTACCTGTTGGAAAGGTTACATTCAATTGTGAAGTCATGATTACAGATGTTTCTTATATGTCTAAAGTTATAATCATTAAGGTTATAATTGAATGTTCTTTTTCAACACTTAGTCGGAGTGGAATTTGTCACTAGCCTTTGCCCTCTGTAGTTATATTCAGATATTATAGCTAAACTGAATGGTGATTAATTCAGAGTTATTAGTTGTAAAGTTATTTTGACTATTCATTTGTTATACCTGGGGTAGTACCTGCAGTGACAGGTAGGGATGTTGTATGCACTATAGGTGAAGTTGCATTGACTGGTGGTGATGTTACAGTGACTGGTGTTGAAGTTATATTGGGTCGTGGTGATGTTGTATTTTGACGTGGTGAAGTTGCATTAACTGGTGGTGAAGTTGCATTGTGTCGTGGCGAAGTTTGAATGACTGGTGGTGAAGTTGCATTACCTGTTGGAAAGGTTACATTCAATTGTGAAGTCATGATTACCGCTGTTTCTTATTTCGAAAGTTATAATAATAAAGATTATAATTGAATTAGCCTTTTCATTTCAACACATTATAGTCGGAGGGGAATTTGTCACTATAGTCTTTGTCCTCTGTAGTTATATTCAGATATTATAGCTAAACTGAATGGTGATTCATTTAAAGTTATTAGTGGTAAAGTTATTTTGACTATTCATTTGTTTTACCTGGGGTAGTACCTGCAGTGACAGGTAGGGATGTTGTATGGACTATAGGTGAAGTTGCATTGACTGGTGATGAAGTTGCAATGACTGGTGTTGAAGTTATATTGGGTCGTGGTGACATTGCATTTTGTCGTGGTGAAGTTGCATTGTGTCGTGGTGAAGTTGCATTAACTGGTGGTGAAGTTGCATTGTGTCGTGGCGAAGTTTGAATGACTGGTGGTGAAGTTGCATTGCCTGATGGAAATGTTACATTACATTGTGAAGTTATGATACCAGTGTTTCTTACTTTTCTAAAGTTATATTAATAAAGATTTTAATTGTGCATATCCCCTTGTCTGCTCCAGTTATATTCAGATGTTATAGCTAAACTGAGTACCGATTCATTCAAAGCAATTAGTGGTAAAGTTAATTAGACTAATTAGGGTTTGTTTGTGTTACCTGGACTAGTAGCTGCAGTGACTGGTGGGGATGTTGTATGGACTATAGGTGAAGTTACAATGACTGGTGTTGAAGTTATATTGGGTTGTGGTGATGGTGAAGTGACTGGTGGTGAAGTTGCAATACCTGTTGGAAAGGTTACATTCAATTGTGAAGTCATGATTACAGATGTTTCTTATATTTCTAAAGTTATAATCATTAAGGTTATAATTGAATGTTCTTTTTCAACACTTAGTCGGAGTGGAATTTGTCACTAGCCTTTGCCCTCTGTAGTTATATTCAGATATTATAGCTAAACTGAATGGTGATTAATTCAGAGTTATTAGTTGTAAAGTTATTTTGACTATTCATTTGTTATACCTGGGGTAGTACCTGCAGTGACAGGTAGGGATGTTGTATGCACTATAGGTGAAGTTGCATTGACTGGTGGTGATGTTACAGTGACTGGTGTTGAAGTTATATTGGGTCGTGGTGATGTTGTATTTTGTTGCGGTGAGGTTGCATTAACTGGTGGTGAAGTTGCATTGTGTCGTGGCGAAGTTTGAATGACTGGTGGTGAAGTTGCATTACCTGTTGGAAAGGTTACATTCAATTGTGAAGTCATGATTACAGATGTTTCTTATTTCTAAAGTTATAATAATAAAGATTATGATTGAATTAGCCTTTTCAACACATTATAGTCGGAGGGGAATTTGTCACTATAGTCTTTGTCCTCTGTAGTTATATTCAGATATTATAGCTAAACTGAATGGTGATTCATTTAGAGTTATTAGTGGTAAAGTTATTTTGACTATTCATTTGTTTTACCTGGGGTAGTACCTGCAGTGACAGGTAGGGATGTTGTATGGACTATAGGTGAAGTTGCATTGACTGGTGATGAAGTTGCAATGACTGGTGTTGAAGTTATATTGGGTCGTGGTGACGTTGCATTTTGTCGTGGTGAAGTTGCATTAACTGGTGGTGAAGTTGCATTGTGTCGTGGCGAAGTTTGAATGACTGGTGGTGAAGTTGCATTGCCTGATGGAAATGTTACATTACATTGTGAAGTTATGATACCAGTGTTTCTTACTTTTCTAAAGTTATATTAATAAAGATTTTAATTGTGCACATGCCATTGTCTGCTCCAGTTATATTCAGATTTTATAGCTAAACTGAGTACTGATTCATTCAAAGCAATTAGTGGTAAAGTTAATTAGACTAATTAGGGTTTGTTTGTGTTACCTGGACTAGTAGCTGCAGTGACTGGTGGGGATGTTGTATGGACTATAGGTGAAGTTACAATGACTGGTGTTGAAGTTATATTGGGTTGTGGTGATGGTGAAGTGACTGGTGGTGAAGTTGCATTACCTGTTGGAAAGGTTACATTCAATTGTGAAGTCATGATTACAGATGTTTCTTATATGTCTAAAGTTATAATCATTAAGGTTATAATTGAATGTTCTTTTTCAACACTTAGTCGGAGTGGAATTTGTCACTAGCCTTTGCCCTCTGTAGTTATATTCAGATATTATAGCTAAACTGAATGGTGATTAATTCAGAGTTATTAGTTGTAAAGTTATTTTGACTATTCATTTGTTATACCTGGGGTAGTACCTGCAGTGACAGGTAGGGATGTTGTATGCACTATAGGTGAAGTTGCATTGACTGGTGGTGATGTTACAGTGACTGGTGTTGAAGTTATATTGGGTCGTGGTGATGTTGTATTTTGACGTGGTGAAGTTGCATTAACTGGTGGTGAAGTTGCATTGTGTCGTGGCGAAGTTTGAATGACTGGTGGTGAAGTTGCATTACCTGTTGGAAAGGTTACATTCAATTGTGAAGTCATGATTACCGCTGTTTCTTATTTCGAAAGTTATAATAATAAAGATTATAATTGAATTAGCCTTTTCAACACATTATAGTCGGAGGGGAATTTGTCACTATAGTCTTTGTCCTCTGTAGTTATATTCAGATATTATAGCTAAACTGAATGGTGATTCATTTAAAGTTATTAGTGGTAAAGTTATTTTGACTATTCATTTGTTTTACCTGGGGTAGTACCTGCAGTGACAGGTAGGGATGTTGTATGGACTATAGGTGAAGTTGCATTGACTGGTGATGAAGTTGCAATGACTGGTGTTGAAGTTATATTGGGTCGTGGTGACATTGCATTTTGTCGTGGTGAAGTTGCATTGTGTCGTGGTGAAGTTGCATTAACTGGTGGTGAAGTTGCATTGTGTCGTGGCGAAGTTTGAATGACTGGTGGTGAAGTTGCATTGCCTGATGGAAATGTTACATTACATTGTGAAGTTATGATACCAGTGTTTCTTACTTTTCTAAAGTTATATTAATAAAGATTTTAATTGTGCATATCCCCTTGTCTGCTCCAGTTATATTCAGATGTTATAGCTAAACTGAGTACCGATTCATTCAAAGCAATTAGTGGTAAAGTTAATTAGACTAATTAGGGTTTGTTTGTGTTACCTGGACTAGTAGCTGCAGTGACTGGTGGGGATGTTGTATGGACTATAGGTGAAGTTACAATGACTGGTGTTGAAGTTATATTGGGTTGTGGTGATGGTGAAGTGACTGGTGGTGAAGTTGCAATACCTGTTGGAAAGGTTACATTCAATTGTGAAGTCATGATTACAGATGTTTCTTATATTTCTAAAGTTATAATCATTAAGGTTATAATTGAATGTTCTTTTTCAACACTTAGTCGGAGTGGAATTTGTCACTAGCCTTTGCCCTCTGTAGTTATATTCAGATATTATAGCTAAACTGAATGGTGATTAATTCAGAGTTATTAGTTGTAAAGTTATTTTGACTATTCATTTGTTATACCTGGGGTAGTACCTGCAGTGACAGGTAGGGATGTTGTATGCACTATAGGTGAAGTTGCATTGACTGGTGGTGATGTTACAGTGACTGGTGTTGAAGTTATATTGGGTCGTGGTGATGTTGTATTTTGTCGCGGTGAAGTTGCATTAACTGGTGGTGAAGTTGCATTGTGTCGTGGCGAAGTTTGAATGACTGGTGGTGAAGTTGCATTACCTGTTGGAAAGGTTACATTCAATTGTGAAGTCATGATTACCGATGTTTCTTATATTTCTAAAGTTATAATAATAAAGGTTATAATTGAATGTTCTTTTTCAACACTTAGTCGGAGTGGAATTTGTCACTAGTCTTTGCCCTCTGTAGTTATATTCAGATATTATAGCTAAACTGAATGGTGATTAATTTAAAGTTATTAGTGGTAAAGTTATTTTGACTATTCATTTGTTTTACCTGGGGTAGTACCTGCAGTAACAGGTAGGGATGTTGTATGGACTATAGGTGAAGTTGCATTGACTGGTGATGAAGTTGCAATGACTGGTGTTGAAGTTATATTGGGTCGTGGTGACGTTGCATTTTGTCGTGGTGAAGTTGCATTGTGTCGTGGTGAAGTTGCATTAACTGGTGGTGAAGTTGCATTGTGTCGTGGCGAAGTTTGAATGACTGGTGGTGAAGTTGCATTGCCTGATGGAAATGTTACATTACATTGTGAAGTTATGATTACCAGTGTTTCTTACTTTTCTAAAGTTATATTAATAATGATTATAATTGTGCACATGCCATTGTCTGCTCCAGTTATATTCAGATTTTATAGCTAAACTGAGTAGTGATTCATTTAAAGCAATTAGTGGTGAAGTTAATTAGGGTTTGTTTGTGTTACCTGGACTAGTAGCTGCAGTGACTGGTGGGGATGTTGTATGGTCTATAGGAGAAGTTACAATGACTGGTGTTGAAGTTATATTGGGTCGTGGTGATGTTGTATTTTGTCCCGGTGAAGTTGCATTAACTGGTGGTGAAGTTGCATTCTGTCGTGGCGAAGTTTGAATGACTAGTGGTGAAGTTGCATTACCTGTTGGAAAGGTTACATTCAATTGTGAAGTCATGATTACCGATGTTTCTTATATTTCTAAAGTTATAATCATAAAGGTTATAATTGAATGTTCTTTTTCAACACTTAGTCGGAGTGGAATTTGTCACTAGTCTTTGCCCTCTGTAGTTATATTCAGATATTATAGCTAAACTGAATGAACTGAAAGAGTTATTAGTTGTAAAGTTATTTTGACTATTCATTTGTTATACCTGGGGTAGTACCTGCAGTGACAGGTAGGGATGTTGTATGCACTATAGGTGAAGTTGCATTGACTGGTGGTGATGTTACAGTGACTGGTGTTGAAGTTATATTGGGTCGTGGTGATGTTGTATTTTGTTGCGGTGAGGTTGCATTAACTGGTGGTGAAGTTGCATTGTGTCGTGGCGAAGTTTGAATGACTGGTGGTGAAGTTGCATTACCTGTTGGAAAGGTTACATTCAATTGTGAAGTCATGATTACAGATGTTTCTTATTTCTAAAGTTATAATAATAAAGATTATGATTGAATTAGCCTTTTCAACACATTATAGTCGGAGGGGAATTTGTCACTATAGTCTTTGTCCTCTGTAGTTATATTCAGATATTATAGCTAAACTGAATGGTGATTCATTTAGAGTTATTAGTGGTAAAGTTATTTTGACTATTCATTTGTTTTACCTGGGGTAGTACCTGCAGTGACAGGTAGGGATGTTGTATGGACTATAGGTGAAGTTGCATTGACTGGTGATGAAGTTGCAATGACTGGTGTTGAAGTTATATTGGGTCGTGGTGACGTTGCATTTTGTCGTGGTGAAGTTGCATTGTGTCGTGGCGAAGTTTGAATGACTGGTGGTGAAGTTGCATTGCCTGATGGAAATGTTACATTACATTGTGAAGTTATGATACCAGTGTTTCTTACTTTTCTAAAGTTATATTAATAAAGATTTTAATTGTGCATATCCCCTTGTCTGCTCCAGTTATATTCAGATTTTATAGCTAAACTGAGTACTGATTCATTCAAAGCAATTAGTGGTAAAGTTAATTAGACTAATTAGGGTTTGTTTGTGTTACCTGGACTAGTAGCTGCAGTGACTGGTGGGGATGTTGTATGGACTATAGGTGAAGTTACAATGACTGGTGTTGAAGTTATATTGGGTTGTGGTGATGGTGAAGTGACTGGTGGTGAAGTTGCATTACCTGTTGGAAAGGTTACATTCAATTGTGAAGTCATGATTACAGATGTTTCTTATATGTCTAAAGTTATAATCATTAAGGTTATAATTGAATGTTCTTTTTCAACACTTAGTCGGAGTGGAATTTGTCACTAGCCTTTGCCCTCTGTAGTTATATTCAGATATTATAGCTAAACTGAATGGTGATTAATTCAGAGTTATTAGTTGTAAAGTTATTTTGACTATTCATTTGTTATACCTGGGGTAGTACCTGCAGTGACAGGTAGGGATGTTGTATGCACTATAGGTGAAGTTGCATTGACTGGTGGTGATGTTACAGTGACTGGTGTTGAAGTTATATTGGGTCGTGGTGATGTTGTATTTTGACGTGGTGAAGTTGCATTAACTGGTGGTGAAGTTGCATTGTGTCGTGGCGAAGTTTGAATGACTGGTGGTGAAGTTGCATTACCTGTTGGAAAGGTTACATTCAATTGTGAAGTCATGATTACCGCTGTTTCTTATTTCGAAAGTTATAATAATAAAGATTATAATTGAATTAGCCTTTTCAACACATTATAGTCGGAGGGGAATTTGTCACTATAGTCTTTGTCCTCTGTAGTTATATTCAGATATTATAGCTAAACTGAATGGTGATTCATTTAAAGTTATTAGTGGTAAAGTTATTTTGACTATTCATTTGTTTTACCTGGGGTAGTACCTGCAGTGACAGGTAGGGATGTTGTATGGACTATAGGTGAAGTTGCATTGACTGGTGATGAAGTTGCAATGACTGGTGTTGAAGTTATATTGGGTTGTGGTGACGTTGCATTTTGTCGTGGTGAAGTTGCATTGTGTAGTGGTGAAGTTGCATTAACTGGTGGTGAAGTTGCATTGTGTCGTGGCGAAGTTTGAATGACTGGTGGTGAAGTTGCATTGCCTGATGGAAATGTTACATTACATTGTGAAGTTATGATACCAGTGTTTCTTACTTTTATAAAGTTATATTAATAAAGATTTGAATTGTGCATATCCCCTTGTCTGCTCCAGTTATATTCAGATGTTATAGCTAAACTGAGTACTGATTCATTCAAAGCAATTAGTGGTAAAGTTAATTAGACTAATTAGGGTTTGTTTGTGTTACCTGGACTAGTAGCTGCAGTGACTGGTGGGGATGTTGTATGGACTATAGGTGAAGTTACAATGACTGGTGTTGAAGTTATATTGGGTTGTGGTGATGGTGAAGTGACTGGTGGTGAAGTTGCAATACCTGTTGGAAAGGTTACATTCAATTGTGAAGTCATGATTACAGATGTTTCTTATATTTCTAAAGTTATAATCATTAAGGTTATAATTGAATGTTCTTTTTCAACACTTAGTCGGAGTGGAATTTGTCACTAGCCTTTGCCCTCTGTAGTTATATTCAGATACTATAGCTAAACTGAATGGTGATTAATTCAGAGTTATTAGTTGTAAAGTTATTTTGACTATTCATTTGTTATACCTGGGGTAGTACCTGCAGTGACAGGTAGGGATGTTGTATGCACTATAGGTGAAGTTGCATTGACTGGTGGTGATGTTACAGTGACTGGTGTTGAAGTTATATTGGGTCGTGGTGATGTTGTATTTTGTCGCGGTGAAGTTGCATTAACTGGTGGTGAAGTTGCATTGTGTCGTGGCGAAGTTTGAATGACTGGTGGTGAAGTTGCATTACCTGTTGGAAAGGTTACATTCAATTGTGAAGTCATGATGTTTCTTATATTTCTAAAGTTATAATAATAAAGGTTATAATTGAATGTTCTTTTTCAACACTTAGTCGGAGTGGAATTTGTCACTAGTCTTTGCCCTCTGTAGTTATATTCAGATATTATAGCTAAACTGAATGGTGATTAATTTAAAGTTATTAGTGGTAAAGTTATTTTGACTATTCATTTGTTTTACCTGGGGTAGTACCTGCAGTAACAGGTAGGGATGTTGTATGGACTATAGGTGAAGTTGCATTGACTGGTGATGAAGTTGCAATGACTGGTGTTGAAGTTATATTGGGTCGTGGTGACGTTGCATTTTGTCGTGGTGAAGTTGCATTGTGTCGTGGTGAAGTTGCATTAACTGGTGGTGAAGTTGCATTGTGTCGTGGCGAAGTTTGAATGACTGGTGGTGAAGTTGCATTGCCTGATGGAAATGTTACATTACATTGTGAAGTTATGATTACCAGTGTTTCTTACTTTTCTAAAGTTATATTAATAATGATTATAATTGTGCACATGCCATTGTCTGCTCCAGTTATATTCAGATTTTATAGCTAAACTGAGTAGTGATTCATTTAAAGCAATTAGTGGTAAAGTTAATTAGGGTTTGTTTGTGTTACCTGGACTAGTAGCTGCAGTGACTGGTGGGGATGTTGTATGGACTATAGGAGAAGTTACAATGACTGGTGTTGAAGTTATATTGGGTCGTGGTGATGTTGTATTTTGTCCCGGTGAAGTTGCATTAACTGGTGGTGAAGTTGCATTCTGTCGTGGCGAAGTTTGAATGACTGGTGGTGAAGTTGCATTACCTGTTGGAAAGGTTACATTCAATTGTGAAGTCATGATTACCGATGTTTCTTATATTTCTAAAGTTATAATCATAAAGGTTATAATTGAATGTTCTTTTTCAACACTTAGTCGGAGTGGAATTTGTCACTAGTCTTTGCCCTCTGTAGTTATATTCAGATATTATAGCTAAACTGAATGAACTGAAAGAGTTATTAGTTGTAAAGTTATTTTGACTATTCATTTGTTATACCTGGGGTAGTACCTGCAGTGACAGGTAGGGATGTTGTATGCACTATAGGTGAAGTTGCATTGACTGGTGGTGATGTTACAGTGACTGGTGTTGAAGTTATATTGGGTCGTGGTGATGTTGTATTTTGTTGCGGTGAGGTTGCATTAACTGGTGGTGAAGTTGCATTGTGTCGTGGCGAAGTTTGAATGACTGGTGGTGAAGTTGCATTACCTGTTGGAAAGGTTACATTCAATTGTGAAGTCATGATTACCGGTGTTTCTTATTTCTAAAGTTATAATAATAAAGATTATGATTGAATTAGCCTTTTCAACACATTATAGTCGTAGGGGAATTTGTCACTATAGTCTTTGTCCTGTAGTTATATTCAGATATTATAGCTAAACTGAATGGTGATTTATTTAAAGTTATTAGTGGTAAAGTTATTTTGACTATTCATTTGTTTTACCTGGGGTAGTACCTGCAGTGACAGGTAGGGATGTTGTATGGACTATAGGTGAAGTTGCATTGACTGGTGATGAAGTTGCAATGACTGGTGTTGAAGTTATATTGGGTTGTGGAGACGTTGCATTTTGTCGTCGTGAAGTTGCATTGTGTCGTGGTGAAGTTGCATTAACTGGTGGTGAAGTTGCATTGTGTCGTGGCGAAGTTTGAATGATTGGTGGTGAAGTTGCATTGCCTGATGGAAAGGTTACATTCAATTGTGAAGTCATGATTACCGGTGTTTCTTATTTCTAAAGTTATAATAATAAAGATTATGATTGAATTAGCCTTTTCAACACATTATAGTCGGAGTGGAATTTGTCACTAGTTCAGATATTATAGCTTAACTGAATGGTGATTAATTCAGAGTTATTAGTTGTAAAGTTATTTTGACTATTCATTTGTTGTACCTGGGGTAGTGCCTGCAGTGACAGGTAGGGATGTTGTATGCACTATAGGTGAAGTTGCATTGACTGGTGGTGATGTTACAGTGACTGGTGTTGAAGTTATTTTGGGTCGTGGTGACGTTGCATTAACTGGTGGAAAGGTTACATTCAATTGTGAAGTTAATGATTACCGGTGTTTCTTACATTTCTACAGTTATAATAATAAAGATTGTAATTTAATGTGCTTTTTCAACAGATAATCATAGGGGTATTTGTCGCTGTACTCTTGGATATCCCATTGTCCGCTCCGGTTAAATTCAGATATTATAGCTAAACTGAGTACGTATTCATTCAATGATATTATTAGTGGTAAAGTTATTTTGACTAATGTTTTATTTGTTTTACCTGGGCTAGTAGCTGCAGTGACTGGTGGGGATGTATAGACTATAGGTGAAGTTGGAATGACTGGAGGTGAAGTTGCAATACCTGATGGAAATTACATTGTGAAGTTAATGATTACCGGTGTTTCTTATATTTTAAATTATAATAAAGATTATAATTGAATGTGATTTTTCAACAGATTATAATCATAGGGGTATTTGTCACTGTACTCTTGCATATCCCTTTGTCCGCTCCAGTAAATTCATTAGAAGTTTTATACATTGGAAGTACAGTTTCAATTTGCTTTGATGAAATTTTACCTGCTGGTGAATCTGTGGTGATTGTTGTTAAAGCTGCTGCTGTAGTGGGTGCTTGAGTTGGCGGCAAAACCACTGTAAAAAATAAAACTTTCATATCAATTTCAATGCAGGCCATGATATATAATTAATAACAAGGAAGAAAAAATGCCATTAAACAGGTCATTAAAGAGTCACACTGTGAGCTATTATCGGTTGAGTCGACAATTCTTACCCCTGACAACAATACTTGATGTGTTCACAGGAAGGGAGAAATTAGAGCTGGATGCAGCCTCAACGAGAGTACTAGCCACAGAAGAGGCATTTGGTGCAGTTGCATTTCCATCTTGGTTGAATATTAATTCAGCCTCCACATTTACTGATCCTGAGCTGTAAAAGTGATTCATTATTATTAATTATAATTGTTTTGTTATTTATGAGTATGGTACATTAAAGGTACAAATCAATGATACGTTAATAATTATGTACTAAAAACATATATAGTTAATATAGTCTATAACTCCATTGGTGCATACCTGAAGCCGGTTATAACAGTGCGATTGAAATGAGAAAACTTTGCCTTATAGACGTTGTCCATCTGTAAACAGAGATTCAGTCATTAAATAATTACAGATACAATTACATAGGAACTGTACAATTATAATTATTGTCCCACCAAGTTCATTTCATGTTTCATGATTAATAGTTTTACATTTGATTAATTATTAACAATGTTCTTGAGAATATAATTGAAAGCGGTAGCCAGTTTTGTTATTTGGTAATTTTACAATGAAAGCAAAACATTTCCATAAAGTATGGGTCTTATTAATCATCATTATTATACATTTGCCAGAGATCAAAATAATAGTAATATGCATGATAGGAGGAATCGCTGAAGATATGGAGAATGTATTGGCAGGTGTTGGATCATCATCATGGTACTTACCGCTGAAGCTACTTTGGTTGCTAAGTCCTGGAATGCGGGTGAGGATGTGTTTGCAAGGTCTGGTGTGAAGGTTTGCGTTATTTTGAATTCTAACACGACCTTTGGCTTTGCTGGTGCTGCAGGTGTTGCAGCTGCACGTGAAGCACAATGGGTAGAAACAGTTAGTTACAGTTAAATTGAGTTAGCTGAACAGAAACTTATATATTCAAGGTGATTAACGGTGGAGTTCTTTTCACTAATAGTTCAGTTGTTTAACCTGGGGTAGTAGCTGCTGCAGTGACAGGTAGGCGTGTTGTATGGACAATAGGTGAAGTTGCCGTGACTCGTGGTGAAGTTGCCGTGACTCGTGGGGAAGTTGCAATGACTGGCAGTGAAGTTGCGTTGTGTCGTGGTGAAGTTGCAATGCCTGGTGGTGAAGTTGCAATGCCTGGTGGTGAAGTTGCATTGTGTCGTGGTGAAGTTGGAATGACTGGATGGGAAGTTGTATTACCTAATGGAAAGGTTAGATCACATTGTTAAGATATGACTACTTGTGTTTTCATATTGCTGAAGTTATTATACTAAAGATTGTACTTTTAGTTGTGTCTGTATTTGTTACTGTACTCTTTCAAATTATCTTATTTTGACTAATGGTTTGTTTGTTTTACCTGGACTAGTAGCTGCAGTGACTGGTGGGGATGTTGTATGGACTATAGATGAAGTTACAATGACTGGTGTTGAAGTTATATTGGGTCGTGGTGATGTTGTATTTTGTCCCGGTGAAGTTGCATTAACTGGTGGTGAAGTTGCATTGTGTCGTGGCGAAGTTTAAATGACTGGTGGTGAAGTTGCATTACCTGTTGGAAAGGTTACATTCAATTGTGAAGTCATGATTACAGATGTTTCTTATTTCTAAAGTTATAATAATAAAGATTATGATTGAATTAGCCTTTTCAACACATTATAGTCGGAGGGGAATTTGTCACTATAGTCTTTGTCCTCTGTAGTTATATTCAGATATTATAGCTAAACTGAATGGTGATTCATTTAGAGTTATTAGTGGTAAAGTTATTTTGACTATTCATTTGTTTGACCTGGGGTAGTACCTGCAGTGACAGGTAGGGATGTTGTATGGACTATAGGTGAAGTTGCATTGACTGGTGATGAAGTTGCAATGACTGGTGTTGAAGTTATATTGGGTCGTGGTGACGTTGCATTTTGTCGTGGTGAAGTTGCATTGTGTCGTGGTGAAGTTGCATTAACTGGTGGTGAAGTTGCATTGTGTCGTGGCGAAGTTTGAATGACTGGTGGTGAAGTTGCATTGCCTGATGGAAATGTTACATTACATTGTGAAGTTATGATACCAGTGTTTCTTACTTTTCTAAAGTTATATTAATAAAGATTTGAATTGTGCATATCCCCTTGTCTGCTCCAGTTATATTCAGATTTTATAGCTAAACTGAGTACTGATTCATTCAAAGCAATTAGTGGTAAAGTTAAATAGACTAATTAGGGTTTGTTTGTGTTACCTGGACTAGTAGCTGCAGTGACTGGTGGGGATGTTGTATGGACTATAGGTGAAGTTACAATGACTGGTGTTGAAGTTATATTGGGTTGTGGTGATGGTGAAGTGACTGGTGGTGAAGTTGCATTACCTGTTGGAAAGGTTACATTCAATTGTGAAGTCATGATTACAGATGTTTCTTATATGTCTAAAGTTATAATCATTAAGGTTATAATTGAATGTTCTTTTTCAACACTTAGTCGGAGTGGAATTTGTCACTAGCCTTTGCCCTCTGTAGTTATATTCAGATATTATAGCTAAACTGAATGGTGATTAATTCAGAGTTATTAGTTGTAAAGTTATTTTGACTATTCATTTGTTATACCTGGGGTAGTACCTGCAGTGACAGGTAGGGATGTTGTATGCACTATAGGTGAAGTTGCATTGACTGGTGGTGATGTTACAGTGACTGGTGTTGAAGTTATATTGGGTCGTGGTGATGTTGTATTTTGACGTGGTGAAGTTGCATTAACTGGTGGTGAAGTTGCATTGTGTCGTGGCGAAGTTTGAATGACTGGTGGTGAAGTTGCATTACCTGTTGGAAAGGTTACATTCAATTGTGAAGTCATGATTACCGCTGTTTCTTATTTCGAAAGTTATAATAATAAAGATTATAATTGAATTAGCCTTTTCAACACATTATAGTCGGAGGGGAATTTGTCACTATAGTCTTTGTCCTCTGTAGTTATATTCAGATATTATAGCTAAACTGAATGGTGATTCATTTAAAGTTATTAGTGGTAAAGTTATTTTGACTATTCATTTGTTTTACCTGGGGTAGTACCTGCAGTGACAGGTAGGGATGTTGTATGGACTATAGGTGAAGTTGCATTGACTGGTGATGTAGTTGCAATGACTGGTGTTGAAGTTATATTGGGTCGTGGTGACGTTGCATTTTGTCGTGGTGAAGTTGCATTGTGTCGTGGTGAAGTTGCATTAACTGGTGGTGAAGTTGCATTGTGTCGTGGCGAAGTTTGAATGACTGGTGGTGAAGTTGCATTGCCTGATGGAAATGTTACATTACATTGTGAAGTTATGATACCAGTGTTTCTTACTTTTCTAAAGTTATATTAATAAAGATTTGAATTGTGCATATCCCCTTGTCTGCTCCAGTTATATTCAGATGTTATAGCTAAACTGAGTACTGATTCATTCAAAGCAATTAGTGGTAAAGTTAATTAGACTAATTAGGGTTTGTTTGTGTTACCTGGACTAGTAGCTGCAGTGACTGGTGGGGATGTTGTATGGACTATAGGTGAAGTTACAATGACTGGTGTTGAAGTTATATTGGGTTGTGGTGATGGTGAAGTGACTGGTGGTGAAGTTGCAATACCTGTTGGAAAGGTTACATTCAATTGTGAAGTCATGATTACAGATGTTTCTTATATTTCTAAAGTTATAATCATTAAGGTTATAATTGAATGTTCTTTTTCAACACTTAGTCGGAGTGGAAATTTTCACTAGCCTTTGCCCTCTGTAGTTATATTCAGATATTATAGCTAAACTGAATGGTGATTAATTCAGAGTTATTAGTTGTAAAGTTATTTTGACTATTCATTTGTTATACCTGGGGTAGTACCTGCAGTGACAGGTAGGGATGTTGTATGCACTATAGGTGAAGTTGCATTGACTGGTGGTGATGTTACATTGACTGGTGTTGAAGTTATATTGGGTCGTGGTGATGTTGTATTTTGTCGCGGTGAAGTTGCATTAACTGGTGGTGAAGTTGCATTGTGTCGTGGCGAAGTTTGAATGACTGGTGGTGAAGTTGCATTACCTTTTGGAAAGGTTACATTCAATTGTGAAGTCATGATTACCGATGTTTCTTATATTTCTAAAGTTATAATAATAAAGGTTATAATTGAATGTTCTTTTTCAACACTTAGTCGGAGTGGAATTTGTCACTAGTCTTTGCCCTCTGTAGTTATATTCAGATATTATAGCTAAACTGAATGGTGATTAATTTAAAGTTATTAGTGGTAAAGTTATTTTGACTATTCATTTGTTTTACCTGGGGTAGTACCTGCAGTAACAGGTAGGGATGTTGTATGGACTATAGGTGAAGTTGCATTGACTGGTGATGAAGTTGCAATGACTGGTGTTGAAGTTATATTGGGTCGTGGTGACGTTGCATTTTGTCGTGGTGAAGTTGCATTGTGTCGTGGTGAAGTTGCATTGTGTCGTGGTGAAAATGCATTAACTGGTGGTGAAGTTGCATTGTGTCGTGGCGAAGTTTGAATGACTGGTGGTGAAGTTGCATTGCCTGATGGAAATGTTACATTACATTGTGAAGTTATGATTACCAGTGTTTCTTACTTTTCTAAAGTTATATTAATAATGATTATAATTGTGCACATGCCATTGTCTGCTCCAGTTATATTCAGATTTTATAGCTAAACTGAGTAGTGATTCATTTAAAGCAATTAGTGGTAAAGTTAATTAGGGTTTGTTTGTGTTACCTGGACTAGTAGCTGCAGTGACTGGTGGGGATGTTGTATGGACTATAGGAGAAGTTACAATGACTGGTGTTGAAGTTATATTGGGTCGTGGTGATGTTGTATTTTGTCCCGGTGAAGTTGCATTAACTGGTGGTGAAGTTGCATTCTGTCGTGGCGAAGTTTGAATGACTGGTGGTGAAGTTGCATTACCTGTTGGAAAGGTTACATTCAATTGTGAAGTTTCTTATATTTCTAAAGTTATAATCATAAAGGTTATAATTGAATGTTCTTTTTCAACACTTAGTCGGAGTGGAATTTGTCACTAGTCTTTGCCCTCTGTAGTTATATTCAGATATTATAGCTAAACTGAATGAACTGAAAGAGTTATTAGTTGTAAAGTTATTTTGACTATTTATTTGTTATACCTGGGGTAGTACCTGCAGTGACAGGTAGGGATGTTGTATGCACTATAGGTGAAGTTGCATTGACTGGTGGTGATGTTACAGTGACTGGTGTTGAAGTTATATTGGGTCGTGGTGATGTTGTATTTTGTCGCGGTGAAGTTGCATTAACTGGTGGTGAAGTTGCATTGTGTCGTGGCGAAGTTTGAATGACTGGTGGTGAAGTTGCATTACCTGTTGGAAAGGTTACATTCAATTGTGAAGTCATGATTACCGATGTTTCTTATATTTCTAAAGTTATAATAATAAAGGTTATAATTGAATGTTCTTTTTCAACACTTAGTCGGAGTGGAATTTGTCACTAGTCTTTGCCCTCTGTAGTTATATTCAGATATTATAGCTAAACTGAATGGTGATTAATTTAAAGTTATTAGTGGTAAAGTTATTTTGACTATTCATTTGTTTTACCTGGGGTAGTACCTGCAGTAACAGGTAGGGATGTTGTATGGACTATAGGTGAAGTTGCATTGACTGGTGATGAAGTTGCAATGACTGGTGTTGAAGTTATATTGGGTCGTGGTGACGTTGCATTTTGTCGTGGTGAAGTTGCATTGTGTCGTGGTGAAGTTGCATTAACTGGTGGTGAAGTTGCATTGTGTCGTGGCGAAGTTTGAATGACTGGTGGTGAAGTTGCATTGCCTGATGGAAATGTTACATTACATTGTGAAGTTATGATTACCAGTGTTTCTTACTTTTCTAAAGTTATATTAATAATGATTATAATTGTGCACATACTGTGTTGTGTCCTCACTGTGTTGTGTCCTTACTGTGTTGTGTCCTCACTGTGTTGTGTCCTCACTGTGTTGTGTCCTCACTGTGTTGTGTCCTTACTGTGTTGTCCTTACCAGGCTCACAGCGGACCCCTGCGTCCTCACTGTGTTGTGTCCTCACTGTGTTGTGTCCTCACTGTGTTGTGTCCTTACTGTGTTGTCCTTACCAGGCTCACAGCGGACCCCTGTGTCCTCACTGTGTTGTGTCCTCACTGTGTTGTGTCCTCACTGTGTTGTGTCCTCACTGTGTTGTGTCCTCACTGTGTTGTGTCCTCACTGTGTTGTGTCCTTACTGTGTTGTGTCCTCACTGTGTTGTGTCCTTACTGTGTTGTGTCCTCACTGTGTTGTGTCCTCACTGTGTTGTGTCCTCACTGTGTTGTGTCCTCACTGTGTTGTGTCCTCACTGTGTTGTGTCCTCACTGTGTTGTGTCCTCACTGTGTTGTGTCCTCACTGTGTTGTGTCCTCACTGTGTTGTGTCCTCACTGTGTTGTGTCCTTACTGTGTTGTCCTCACCAGGCTCACAGCGGACCCCTGTGTCCTCACTGTGTTGTCCTCACCAGGCTCACAGCGGACCCCTGTGTCCTCACTGTGTTGTGTGTTGTGTCCTCACTGTGTTGTGTCCTCACTGTGTTGTGTCCTCACTGTGTTGTGTCCTTACTGTGTTGTCCTTACCCGGCTCACAGCGGACCCCTGCGTCCTCACTGTGTTGTCCTTACCCGGCTCACAGCGGACCCCTGTGTCCTCACTGTGTTGTCCTTACCCGGCTCACAGCGGACCCCTGCGTCCTCACTGTGTTGTCCTTACCCGGCTCACAGCGGACCCCTGCGTCCTCGTCGTGCCTGCAGTCGTGCAGTCCCGGCGGAGGCGCTGAACAGCGGGACAGCGAAGACTCGTCTCCGTCGCAGTGGACCTCGTCCAGCCAGATGGGGCCGCTGGCCGGGCCGTAGAAAGCGTTCCCCAAAGCGCTGGCGGCTGCCCCGCAGCCCACCTCCCAGCACGCCACCTGGTGGACATAGAGGTAGAGTCATTATGAACCACACCCCCATAGAGGTGGAGCCACACCCCCATAGAGGTGGAGTCATTATGAACCACAACCCCCATAGAAGCGGAGTCATTATGAACCACACCCCCCATAGAGGTGCAGTCATTATGAACCACACCCCCATAGAGGTGGAGTCATTATGAACCACACCCCCCATAGAGGCAAGTCATTATGAACCACACCCCCATAGAGGCGGAGTCATTATGAACCACACCCCCCATAGATGTGGAGTCATTATGAACCACACCCCCCATAGATGTGGAGTCATTATGAACCACACCCCCATAGAGGTGGAGTCATTATGAACCACACCCCCATAGAGGTGGATTCATTATGAACCACACCCCCATAGAGGCGGAGTCATTATGAACCACACCCCCATAGAGGCGGAGTCATTATGAACCACACCCCCATAGAGGTGGAGTCATTATGAACCACACCCCCCATAGAGGCAGAGTCATTATGAACCACACCACCCATAGAGGCAAGTCATTATGAACCACACCCCCATAGAGGCGGAGTCATTATGAACCACACCCCCCATAGATGTGGAGTCATTATGAACCACACCTCCATAGAGGTGGATTCATTATGAACCACACCCCCATAGAGGTGGATTCATTATGAACCACACCCCCATAGAGGCGGAGTCATTATGAACCACACCCCCATAGAGGCGGAGTCATTATGAACCACACCCCCATAGAGGTGGATTCATTATGAACCACACCCCCATAGAGGCAAGTCATTATAAAACCACATCCCCATAGAGGCGGAGTCATTATGAACCACACCCCCATAGAGGTGGATTCATTATGAACCACACCCCCATAGAGGCAAGTCATTATAAAACCACATCCCCATAGGGGGTTGTCGTTGGCTAAACAGGGGGGAGGGGGGGGGAGCATTTTCAATGACGTCCGACTGTTGCGCAACATCGAGGATTGCGCAACAGGCACTCCTAGGCTGTGGAGCGATGCGATCGGTTTTCATATCAATAAACGTCGTCTTTTGGATAAAACTTCGTTCTGGGCGTTGCTAATAGAAAGGACGGTGAACTTCGTCCTGGGCGCTGGGCGTTGCTAATAGAAAGGACGGTGAACTTCGTCCTGGGCGCTGGGCGTTGCTAATAGAAAGGACGGTGAACTTCGTCCTGGGCGCTGGGCGTTGCTAATAGAAAGGACGGTGAACTTCGTCCTGGGCGTTGCTAATAGAAAGGACGGTGAACTTCGTCCTGGGCGTTGCTAATAGAAAGGACGGTGAACTTCGTTCTGGGCGTTGCTAATAGAAAGGACGGTGAACTTCGTTCTGGGCGTTGCTAATAGAAAGGACGGTGAACTTCGTCCTGGGCGTTGCTAATAGAAAGGACGGTGAACTTCGTTCTGGGCGTTGCTAATAGAAAGGACGGTGAACTTCGTTCTGGGCGTTGCTAATAGAAAGGACGGTGAACTTCGTCCTGGGCGCTGGGCGTTGCTAATAGAAAGGACGGTGAACTTCGTCCTGGGCGCTGGGCGTTGCTAATAGAAAGGACGGTGAACTTCGTTCTGGGCGTTGCTAATAGAAAGGACGGTGAACTTCGTTCTGGGCGTTGCTAATAGAAAGGACGGTGAACTTCGTTCTGGGCGTTGCTAATAGAAAGGACGGTGAACTTCGTCCTGGGCGCTGGGCGTTGCTAATAGAAAGGACGGTGAACTTCGTTCTGGGCGTTGCTAATAGAAAGGACGGTGAACTTCGTTCTGGGCGTTGCTAATAGAAAGGACGGTGAACTTCGTCCTGGGCGATTGGGGTGTTAATTAACAGTCCCATTCCTACCTGGGCATCGTCCATGTCCCAGCGGTCATCACACACTGACCCCCACTGCCCCTGGTGGTAGACCTCCACCCTGCCAGAGCACCCATCTGTACCGTTCACCAAGCGGAGCATCTGGTACACTGGAATATACAGAGATGGACAGTGACTTACAGTAAGCAAGGGAAACACATAGTGTACATGCACAATGCAGAGAGACAGTGTAGCGTCTCAGTAAACTATAGGATCATAGAATGCAGAGAGACAGTGTAGCGTCTCAGTAAACTATAGGATCATAGAATGCAGAGAGACAGTGTAGCGTCTCAGTAAACTATAGGATCATAGAATGCAGAGAGACAGTGTAGCGTCTCAGTAAACTATAGGATCATAGAATGCAGAGAGACAGTGTAGCGTCTCAGTAAACTATAGGATCATAGAATACAGAGACAGTGTAGCGTCTCAGTAAACTATAGGATCATAGAATGCAGAGAGACAGTGTAGCGTCTCAGTAAACTATAGGATCATAGAATGCAGAGAGACAGTGTAGCGTCTCAGTAAACTATAGGATCATAGAATGCAGAGAGACAGTGTAGCGTCTCAGTAAACTATAGGATCATAGAATGCAGAGAGACAGTGTAGCGTCTCAGTAAACTATAGGATCATAGAATAAAGAGAGACAGTGTAGCGTCTCAGTAAACTATAGGATCATAGAATGCAGAGAGACAGTGTAGCGTCTCAGTAAACTATAGGATCATAGAATGCAGAGAGACAGTGTAGCGTCTCAGTAAACTATAGGATCATAGAATAAAGAGAGACAGTGTAGCGTCTCAGTAAACTATAGGATCATAGAATAAAGAGAGACAGTGTAGCGTCACTGAAGGTGGTGTAAAATAAGAAGACGGGTTCTTCTGAAAGTGTTCACTCACTGCTTGGTGTCGGAGCTTCTGTCGTCGTTCCAGCTGTCGTTGCTTGTGTCCAGTCGTAGTCTTGGTCTGGATGAGACACACGAGGACATATGTACAGTACACTGCATCATTTGCTTTCTGTTCTGGTGAATGTCTCTCTCTCTTCCCATCGAGCTTCAAATTCATCTTTTGTTTTTGTTTTTTTTGTTTGTTTTTGTCACAGTGTGATTCCATCTTACCCTGACACATCACCAGTGTTGCATCCACCAGCAGGTAAAGTATATCAATAGACAGGTCAGTAGCCTATATAATAAGAATACATATCAATTAACCCCAAATGAATTGATTCAAAAATGTTTTTTTAATTGGTTGTCGTAGTATTGTGCATGCTAAATAACATAGGCTACTAAAATCTAGGAAATATTCCAGTCGTCATTTTCAAGATGACATCCAAGATGGCCGCCAGGAGCTTATATAGATAACAGCTTCAAAATAAGAGTATGCACTGATAAGGCCGGGCAGTGGTGGTATAATTAATACATTAATTAATGAATTACTACCTGGCAGGGAATGTGTTTTAATAATGTTATAGTTATGTTACACACACACGCACGCACGCACGCACGCACGCACGCACGCACGCACGCACGCACGCACACACAGAGACACAGAGACACACACACACATACTTTTTTAACGTACATACCCATAAATGGAAATCCCTCCACCGTGTAGCTCCGCCCACTACAGAGACACACCACAGTCCAGATGACCAGGCTAGCGGCGGCGGCGGCCATCTTCTCTCTGTCGTAGAACACCATTTCATTATGAATGTGCTTCTCAATCTATTCATGGAATAGATGCTTTGGCCATGTCTCACTTTGGGAACCCCCTGGTCGATGTGACCGTGAGACCTGACCCGATACGACCAATAGGAGAGCAGCGAGACCAAACACAACCACCCCAGTTGGATAAGTTATAATAACATACTCTACCGTACATATTATGGGATAAAAGTAGGCTACATTTAATTCATAAATCATGTTACATAAATATTAGTAACGCTTAAACGTTATCCCTCTTAAGACCTGAGTACGATTCTACAACGTTATCCCTCTTAAGACCTGAGTACGATTCTACAACGTTATCCCTCTTAAGACCTGAGTACGATTCTACAACGTTATCCCTCTTAAGACCTGAGTACGATTCTACAACGTTATCCCTCTTAAGACCTGAGTACGATTCTACAACGTTACAAATAAACAGCATAACGACTAAAAATACCTATTTTTTGTCAGTGCCAAACCCCCCCAAACCCCCCCTTTTTTATTTGACCATTTTGAAAAACAGTATATAAAAAGCAATTAAGGTGTTTAACCCATTTTGACCTGAGATCAGATTCTAAAAATGTCTTCTACATCCTGACAGTTTTCTGAAAAAGCTATGTTTCTATGTCAGTCGTTCTTCGATTTTTCAAAAATAGCAGACCTACAAGCTCATAGCGCGCCACTCGGTGGCGCGCTATGAGCTTGTAGGTCTGCTATTTTTCAATAGCTAAAGCATAATAATGGGGTTAAATGGGTTAAAGCACTGACGGAAATATATATATGCCTCTAAATCAAATATGATCTATTTAATATGCCACAGGTTTTCCTACCTTCAAACGCTCAGGGACGGGTTTGGGTCAAGGTTGGCCGAAGACGAAGAGTTTTATAGTACACGCACGCACGCACGCACGCACGCACACACACACACACACACACACACACACACACACACACACACACACACACACGCACACACACACACAGACACACACAGACACACACAGACACACACGCACACACACAGACACACACAGACACACACAGACACACACAGACACACACACAAACACACACACAGAGGGCAGCGGTGTACTAACATGATATCCATGTGAACAGGGTCCACAGAGACGCTGGATAACACAACTCATATCTCGTAACAACAGGTGTTTATGTAATCTGTGTTTTGATGATGACGCTCCTGTGTTGTGCTCCAGGCGTCTAGTCCTTATCGTCGCCATCGGAGACCAGACCTGGCGGCCAGGAAAATGAAAATTAATCCGTTTTAACCCATTTTGGAAAGGAACCCATTTTCCTTTTTTTTTTACCTTTTAAGACGGGAAACCATTTTTTTGTTGTACAGTATCAAAGCAAACAAAGAGGCAGGAGCGCACATCGAGAGTAGGGAGGTGTTGACCCCGGGAGACAAACAGAAAGGAGAGGTCGCACAGCTCGTAGTCACCATGCAAGAAATACTTTGTATTGTTACCAACGTTTCCACAAACAAGTTGCCTTCTTCAGGGTGTTGTACAAATAAAGTCAAGTTTTTCAGGGATTTATAATAATAGATATTCTCTGTTTTATGTTTTTGTTTATTTTAGATCCCCATTAGTCACTGGGTCAGATTACAATAAAGAAAAAAGAAAGAAACAAGGTTTACAATACATTAAAATAGATACAAAGTTTAACACAAAAAATAGCAAAACAATTTGAGCAAATATTAAAATAACAATTAAAGAGCCAATAGCCTATACAGTATGCACATTCATGTAGGCCTACATTCCAAGGACAATTATCTTAAATTGCGAAAGTTATATGCATTAAAAATATATCTTAAAGTACAGTACATACAAAACCAATAGAATATATACCATGAAAACCAGAAACACACAAAAATGTATTTAAACAAAAAGAAAAAATATATAAATCAAAGGAAAATAGAAAATAAATGACCAGACATTAACTCATGACAACAATAGTTAAAACCGACACACATTAGACACAATCTCTTTCCTCAACACATCTCTTCAATCTAACACAATCTCTTTCCTCAACACATCTCTTCAATCTAACACAATCTCTTTCCTCAACACATCTCTTCAATCTAACACAATCTCTTTCCTCAACACATCTCTTCTCAGTCTTTTCTTAAAACCAACTTTGCTGGTGATTAATGTTAAACGTTGTGGACGTCTATTCCAGTAGGTGATTGCCCTATACATAACAGTTTCTTTCAAAGCATCAGTTTTGGGTTTAAGCTGCTGGGTGAAAGCACCTCTCAAAGCATCAGTGTTGGGTTTAAGCTGCAGGGTGAAAGCACCTCTCAAAGCATCAGTTTTGGGTTTAAGCTGCTGGGTGAAAGCACCTCTCAAAGCATCAGTTTTGGGTTTAAGCTGCTGGGTGAAAGCACCTCTCAAAGCATCAGCTTTGGGTTTAAGCTGCTGGGTGAAAGCACCTCTCAAAGCATCAGCTTTGGGTTTAAGCTGCTGGGTGAAAGCACCTCTCAAAGCATCAGTTTTGGGTTTAAGCTGCTGGGTGAAAGCACCTCTCAAAGCATCAGCTTTGGGTTTAAGCTGCTGGGTGAAAGCACCTCTCAAAGCATCAGTTTTGGGTTTAAGCTGCTGGGTGAAAGCACCTCTCAAAGCATCAGCTTTGGGTTTAAGCTGCTGGGTGAAAGCACCTCTCAAAGCATCAGCTTTGGGTTTAAGCTGCTGGGTGAAAGCACCTCTCATAGATTGCCTGGGGCCGTAGTTGGGTTTAAGCTGCAGGGTGAAAGCACCTCTCATAGATTGCCTGGGGCCGTAGTTGGGTTTAAGCTGCAGGGTGAAAGCACCTCTCATAGCTTGCCTGGGGCCGTAGTTGGGTTTAAGCTGCAGGGTGAAAGCACCTCTCATAGATTGCCTGGGGCCGTAGTTGGGTTTAAGCTGCAGGGTGAAAGCACCTCTCATAGATTGCCTGGGGCCGTAGTTGGGTTTAAGCTGCAGGGTGAAAGCACCTCTCATAGCTTGCCTGGGGCCGTAGTTGGGTTTAAGCTGCAGGGTGAAAGCACCTCTCATAGACCTGGGGCCGTAGTTGGGTTTAAGCTGCTGGGTGAAAGCACCTCTCATAGCTTGCCTGGGGCCGTAGTTGGGTTTAAGCTGCTGGGTGAAAGCACCTCTCATAGACCTGGGGCCGTAGTTGGGTTTAAGCTGCTGGGTGAAAGCACCTCTCATAGATTGCCTGGGGCCGTAGTTGGGTTTAAGCTGCTGGGTGAAAGCACCTCTCATAGACCTGGGGCCGTAGTTGGGTTTAAGCTGCAGGGTGAAAGCACCTCTCATAGACCTGGGGCCGTAGTTGGGTTTAAGCTGGGTGAAAGCACCTCTCATAGCTTGCCTGGGGCCGTAGTTGGGTTTAAGCTGCAGGGTGAAAGCACCTCTCATAGCTTGCCTGGGGCCGTAGTTGGGTTTAAGCTGCAGGGTGAAAGCACCTCTCATAGCTTGCCTGGGGCCGTAGTTGGGTTTAAGCTGCAGGGTGAAAGCACCTCTCATAGATTGGTTTAGCTGCTGGGTGAAAGCACCTCTCATAGCTGGGTGAAAGCACCTCTCATAGCTGGGTGAAAGCACCTCTCATAGCTTGGTTTAGCTGCTGGGTGAAAGCACCTCTCATAGATTGCCTGGGGCCGTAGTTGGGTTGAAGCTGGGTGAAAGCACCTCTCATAGATTGCCTGGTGGTTTAAGCAGGGTGAAAGCACCTCTCATAGATTGCCTGGGGCCGTATAGTTGGGACTATCACTTGCAAGCAACAGCTGAGATGACAGATAAGCAGGTTTATGTGATGTATCATAGATGTTTTTAAAAAACAGAATCAAACTACAAGCTAGTCTCTCATCTACCCTCATCCATGACAATTCATTATGCATCTATTGTGACTCCCAGCAATCTGGCCTCCTTAACTTGTTCAATGTGAGCTCCATCCAAAGAAACACTTAATCTGTGTTCCTTTCTCTGAGCATGGTTTGAGGAAATAACAAATTTGGTTTTCAAAATTATAAGTTTCGTCTTATTTTCAGTAACCCATTTAGAAATCTGCATCTTGTAATATGCTGCTGAGTTCTGAGCCATTCTCTGCATAAGCATATATTGTTGTGTCATCCACATAAATCGCACAGCAAGCATTCTTTAAACTATATGGCATATCATTTACAAATATTGAGTATAGCAAAGGTCCTAAGCAACTTCCCTGAGGGATACCACAATATAATGTTTTAAGTGTTCCATTAAACATCACACATTGTTGTCTATTGAATAGGTAGCTTTTCATCCAGTTAATAGCTGAGAGATTAAAACCATAAGCAGACAGTTTTACAAGTAATAGTTTATGAACAATAATATCAAAAGCTGCACTAAAATCCAATAGCACTGTTCCAACCAATAATTTACTGTCAATTTGTTTTAACCAGTCATCTGTCAATTGTGTGAGAGCTGTGCATGTTGAATAATCTGTTTTATATGCATGTTGAAAATCTGAATTAATGCTATTAATAGAGAAGTAATTTTGAATTTGCTTAAATATGATTGTTTCCATTAATTTTCCTAATGCCGGTAAAATACTAATTGGCCTACTATTCCATCCAGTGAATGCTTCTTTCCTATTTATAGGAGTTACTTTAGCAACCTTCCATACCTGAGGATAGATTCCTTCCTTGATACTTAAATTAAAAATATAACATATAGGACTAGCTATAATTTCAGCTGACAGCTTCAAGAGTCTACTGTCTAGATTATCATGACCACAAGGTTTGTCAGATTTCAATTCAGACAATAGATTTTCAATTCCAAATACATTAGTGACAGAAAATTCAAATTTGCATTCTTTGCCCTGCATGATATCATTTTGAATAAGTGATTCCGATAGATGGCCAGTTGCAGGAAACATGCCATTTATTATATTATCAACCTTACTTATGAAATAATTGTTGAAATAATCAGCAATTTCTTGGGGCTTGGTGATGAAGCCTTCACCTGATTCAATAAATGATGGTGTTTTACCCATTTTATCTCTACCCATGATTTGATTAAGAGTACTCCAAAGTTTTTTACCATCATGTTTAATTTCTTCAATTCTCGATTGGTAGTATAGCCTTTTTTTCTGTTTATTTAATTTGGTCACTTTGTTTCTTAAAGAGCGATATACTAGCCAGTCCTCTGAGCTACCTGAATCTCCAGCAACTCTTTTCAGTTGATCTGTATCTTTCATCAAGCTTCTCAGGTCAGAGTCTAGCCACAGGGCTTTGACAGAGCGTCTTGATGGGTGCATGCTTATCACAGACAAAGGAAAATAACTTCATGAATTCATACAGAGCAGCTTCAGTATGCGTAGACTCAAATACTCTGTCCCACTTTATGTTCTGCAAGTCTTCAATAAAGGCATTATCACAGAAGTGCTTATATAGTCTCTTATGTATAATTTTAGGTCCCACTTTGGGGACTTTCACTTTTCTTGCCGATCGCTGAATCCAATTGGCACCGAAACAACCTTTGAGCATTTATCTTTTTATTAGTAAAAATATGTTTTGCTACTTCTGTGTGAGTCAGTGTGACTTTTGCAACCAGAACTTATTTTAATGATGTTTGGGAGACCCCAAAGAAACACTTCCCTGGGGGTTTATTTTAATGATGTTTGGGAGACCCCAAAGAAACACTTCCCTGGGGGTTTATTTTAATGATGTTTGGGAGACCCCAAAGAAACACTTCCCTGGGGGTTTATTTTAATGATGTTTGGGAGACCCCAAAGAAACACTTCCCTGGGGGTTTTACGTGTTTGGGAGACCCCAAAGAAACCCTTCCCTGGGGGTTTTACGTGTTTGGGAGACCCCAAAGAAACACTTCCCTGGGGGTTTATTTTAATGATGTTTGGGAGACCCCAAAGAAACACTTCCCTGGGGGTTTTACGTGTTTGGGAGACCCCAAAGAAACCCTTCCCTGGGGGTTTTACGTGTTTGGGAGACCCCAAAGAAACACTTCCCTGGGGGTTTTAATGATGTTTGGGAGACCCCAAAGAAACACTTCCCTGGGGGTTTATTTTAATGATGTTTGGGAGACCCCAAAGAAACACTTCCCTGGGGGTTTTACGTGTTTGGGAGACCCCAAAGAAACCCTTCCCTGGGGGTTTTACGTGTTTGGGAGACCCCAAAGAAACACTTCCCTGGGGGTTTTAATGATGTTTGGGAGACCCCAAAGAAACACTTCCCTGGGGGTTTAATGATGTTTGGGAGACCCCAAAGAAACACTTCCCTGGGGGTTTTACGTGATGTTTGGGAGACCCCAAAGAAACACTTCCCTGGGGGTTTTACGTGGGTAAGACCCCAAAGAAACACTTCCCTGGGGGTTTTACGTGGGTAAGACCCCAAAGAAACACTTCCCTGGGGGTTTTACGTGGGTAAGACCCCAAAGAAACACTTCCCTGGGGGTTTTACGTGATGTTTGGGAGACCCCAAAGAAACACTTCCCTGGGGGTTTTACGTGTTTGGGAGACCCCAAAGAAACACTTCCCTGGGGGTTTTACGTGGGTAATGATGATGTTTGGGAGACCCCAAAGAAACACTTCCCTGGGGGTTTTACGTGGGTAATGATGATGTTTGGGAGACCCCAAAGAAACACTTCCCTGGGGGTTTTACGTGGGTAATGATGATGTTTGGGAGACCCCAAAGAAACACTTCCCTGGGGGTTTTACGTGGGAGACCCCAAAGAAACACTTCCCTGGGGGTTTAATGATGTTTGGGAGACCCCAAAGAAACACTTCCCTGGGGGTTTAATGATGTTTGGGAGACCCCAAAGAAACACTTCCCTGGGGGTTTAATGATGTTTGGGAGACCCCAAAGAAACACTTCCCTGGGGGTTTAATGATGTTTGGGAGACCCCAAAGAAACACTTCCCTGGGGGTTTAATGATGTTTGGGAGACCCCAAAGAAACACTTCCCTGGGGGTTTAATGATGTTTGGGAGACCCCAAAGAAACCCTTCCCTGGGGGTTTTACGTGATGTTTGGGAGACCCCAAAGAAACACTTCCCTGGGGGTTTAATGATGTTTGGGAGACCCCAAAGAAACACTTCCCTGGGGGTTTAATGATGTTTGGGAGACCCCAAAGAAACCCTTCCCTGGGGGTTTTACGTGATGTTTGGGAGACCCCAAAGAAACACTTCCCTGGGGGTTTATTTTAATGATGTTTGGGAGACCCCAAAGAAACACTTCCCTGGGGGTTTATTTTAATGATGTTTGGGAGACCCCAAAGAAACACTTCCCTGGGGGTTTAATGATGTTTGGGAGACCCCAAAGAAACCCTTCCCTGGGGGTTTTACGTGATGTTTGGGAGACCCCAAAGAAACACTTCCCTGGGGGTTTATTTTAATGATGTTTGGGAGACCCCAAAGAAACACTTCCCTGGGGGTTTATTTTAATGATGTTTGGGAGACCCCAAAGAAACACTTCCCTGGGGGTTTATTTTAATGATGTTTGGGAGACCCCAAAGAAACACTTCCCTGGGGGTTTATTTTAATGATGTTTGGGAGACCCCAAAGAAACACTTCCCTGGGGGTTTATTTTAATGATGTTTGGGAGACCCCAAAGAAACACTTCCCTGGGGGTTTATTTTAATGATGTTTGGGAGACCCCAAAGAAACACTTCCCTGGGGGTTTATTTTAATGATGTTTGGGAGACCCCAAAGAAACACTTCCCTGGGGGTTTATTTTAATGATGTTTGGGAGACCCCAAAGAAACACTTCCCTGGGGGTTTTACGTGTTTGGGAGACCCCAAAGAAACACTTCCCTGGGGGTTTTACGTGTTTGGGAGACCCCAAAGAAACACTTCCCTGGGGGTTTTACGTGTTTGGGAGACCCCAAAGAAACACTTCCCTGGGGGTTTTAATGATGTTTGGGAGACCCCAAAGAAACACTTCCCTGGGGGTTTTACGTGTTTGGGAGACCCCAAAGAAACACTTCCCTGGGGGTTTTACGTGTTTGGGAGACCCCAAAGAAACACTTCCCTGGGGGTTTTACGTGTTTGGGAGACCCCAAAGAAACACTTCCCTGGGGGTTTTACGTGTTTGGGAGACCCCAAAGAAACACTTCCCTGGGGGTTTTACGTGTTTGGGAGACCCCAAAGAAACACTTCCCTGGGGGTTTTAATGATGTTTGGGAGACCCCAAAGAAACACTTCCCTGGGGGTTTTACGTGTTTGGGAGACCCCAAAGAAACACTTCCCTGGGGGTTTTACGTGTTTGGGAGACCCCAAAGAAACACTTCCCTGGGGGTTTTACGTGTTTGGGAGACCCCAAAGAAACACTTCCCTGGGGGTTTTACGTGTTTGGGAGACCCCAAAGAAACACTTCCCTGGGGGTTTTACGTGATGTTTGGGAGACCCCAAAGAAACACTTCCCTGGGGGTTTTACGTGATGTTTGGGAGACCCCAAAGAAACACTTCCCTGGGGGTTTAATGATGTTTGGGAGACCCCAAAGAAACACTTCCCTGGGGGTTTTACGTGGGTAAAGAAACACTTCCCTGGGGGTTTTATGTGGGTAATATGTGTTTTTAGAAACACTTCCCTGGGGGTTTTACGTGTTTGGGAGACCCCAAAGAAACACTTCCCTGGGGGTTTTAATGATGTTTGGGAGACCCCAAAGAAACACTTCCCTGGGGGTTTTACGTGTTTGGGAGACCCCAAAGAAACACTTCCCTGGGGGTTTTACGTGTTTGGGAGACCCCAAAGAAACACTTCCCTGGGGGTTTTACGTGTTTGGGAGACCCCAAAGAAACACTTCCCTGGGGGTTTTACGTGTTTGGGAGACCCCAAAGAAACACTTCCCTGGGGGTTTTACGTGATGTTTGGGAGACCCCAAAGAAACACTTCCCTGGGGGTTTTACGTGATGTTTGGGAGACCCCAAAGAAACACTTCCCTGGGGGTTTAATGATGTTTGGGAGACCCCAAAGAAACACTTCCCTGGGGGTTTTACGTGGGTAAAGAAACACTTCCCTGGGGGTTTTATGTGGGTAATATGTGTTTTTAGAAACCCTTCCCTGGGGGTTTACGTGGGTAATTTGTGTTTTTAGATATTTGAGTATTTCAAAGTGTCCATGGGCTCCATGATGTCATGGACACTGGGCTCACTTCCTTCCTGGACTACAATTCCCATAATGCTTTGGAGCACTGCTCCTCCTTGTGGATAGGGGGTCTTACTGAAACCAGAGCCTTAGAAAAGACAGAGTTCTGCAAACTCCGTTGACTTCATGGGGCCTGCGTAATGGCGGCATCTAGCGCTACTGGGGATGCCGATTAGGGACAGTTTGTGCGCCGGATGTTGACAGACTGTCTTTTTGGCAAATCTAGAACTTCCTGTTTGAGAGCTAGCAAATTTAAATACCTTTTAATTAATCATTGCTAATATAACAGTGTACACTTTCAATGGAAAGAAAAAGGCATACAGTTTACAACTTTTTTACGTTATTTAATGACTTATTTTTACACAGAAACATAATGTGTGTCTTCACCATAACTGTAATGTAATAATAATCATAATGTAATGTAATAATTATTTAATTTATGACGCTTTTATTCTGAAAGCAACCGGATGTCTTAAATTTGCTAGCTCTCAAACAGGAAGTTCTAGATTTGCTAAAAAGACGGAGAGCCTGATTAGGGACAGCCTGGGGTCCCTAATCAGGCTCTCCATGAGAGCGCAGCTGTGCGCCCGAGCGCTTCCGGGATCACGTGACCGGGCTGTTCTGTGCCCCCTCAATAACGCAACTCTTCTATTATATGGCTCTGACTGAAACAACATGTAGTCCTAGGACAAATAAAGAGGAAGGTGCACGGAGGTGCGGCCCACTCTCCTGCGGGAGGTTTGCACATGCTCAGTGTAAACAGGAACTGCGATGATGGAGTGTTCCAGCAGAGGGTGCTAGATAGAAAGCTCATAACTTTCATGTAAATAATGAGATCCAGAACAGTTGAGAATTAAACAGCAGTCACCCTTCCCTTTTCAAATGTTTTATATCATCCACAGCACTTGAATGAACAGTATCCATGTTCCTTTGTCATTTCACAAAAATAAAAGTTTGACACATGTACTAATTAAAGAACATGGGAAATCCACAAGAAAATATACAAAAACATTAACATTTAGTAAATGTACTTGTCCTTTATCTTTCAGTCTGTTATACACAACATCTTTTCCACAGTTATGAAATTGATATACTTTTTAAAATAAAAACAGCAACTTTCATGCACCTCTAGCACCTCTGCTGGAACACTCCATCATCGCAGTTCCTGTCTACACTGAGCATGTGCAAACCTCCCGCAGGAGAGTGGGCCGCACCTCCGTGCACCATCCTCTTTATTTGTCCTAGATGTAGTCCAGGAAGTAAGTGAGCCCAGTGTCCATGACGCGTTATTATGTATCCCACCGCAGTTCTAGGAAAGCCCTGCTGTGATTGGCCAGTAGTCGTTGTGATTGACAGTTCTCGTTTCTGCGACCCAGTCATTAGTCCTACAACTACAACCTATCTCAAACCCTCACCCTAAACCTAACCCCCCACGGGGCAGCACACCTAAACCTAACCTTAACCCATGTCTAACCAATGACTAGTCTAAACTAAGTATGCACCCCCCTAAACCTAACCTTAACCCATGTCTAACCAATGACTAGTCTAACTAAGTATGCACCCCCCTAAACCTAACCTTAACCCATGTCTAACCAATGACTAGTCTAAACTAAGTATGCACCCCCCTAAACCTAACCCGAACGGCCTAACCTCAGTAAAACGATGCCTTCCCGGGAGCCAATCAGACACATGGTGAGGCGGGTCTACCCTAGAACGTTGGTGGGATTCATAATCACGCCTCCATCAGATTAATTGGGCTCACTGCTAAAATCTAAAACCACACATTGCACTGTGAGTCACAGCAGCTATTCCTCCTGGGGTCTTAAACACTGTGAGTCACAGCAGCTATTCTTCCTGGGGTCTTAAACATATTGCACTGTGAGTCACAGCAGCTATTCTTCCTGGGGTCTTAAACATATTGCACTGTGAGTCACAGCAGCTATTCTTCCTGGGGTCTTAAACATATTGCACTGTGAGTCACAGCAGCTGTTCTTCCTGGGGTCTTAAACATATTGCACTGTGAGTCACAGCAGCTGTTCTTCCTGGGGTCTTAAACATATTGCACTGTGAGTCACAGCAGCTGTTCTTCCTGGGGTCTTAAACATATTGCACTGTGAGTCACAGCAGCTGTTCTTCCTGGGGTCTTAAACACTGTGAGTCACAGCAGCTATTCTTCCTGGGGTCTTAAACACTGTGAGTCACAGCAGCTATTCTTCCTGGGGTCTTAAACACTGTGAGTCACAGCAGCTATTCTTCCTGGGGTCTTAAACATATCATCATTAAACCACACATTGCACTGTGAGTCACAGCAGCTATTCTTCCTGGGGTCTTAAACCACACATTGCACTGTGAGTCACAGCAGCTATTCTTCCTGGGGTCTTAAACACTGTGAGTCACAGCAGCTATTCTTCCTGGGGTTTTAAACACTGTGAGTCACAGCAGCTATTCTTCCTGGGGTCTTAAACACTGTGAGTCACAGCAGCTATTCTTCCTTGGGTCTTAAACACTGTGAGTCACAGCAGCTATTCTTCCTGGGGTCTTAAACACTGTGAGTCACAGCAGCTATTCTTCCTGGGGTCTTAAACACTGTGAGTCACAGCAGCTATTCTTCCTGGGGTCTTAAACACACTGTGAGTCACAGCAGCTATTCTTCCTGGGGTCTTAAACACTGTGAGTCACAGCAGCTATTCTTCCTGGGGTCTTAAACACTGTGAGTCACAGCAGCTATTCTTCCTGGGGTCTTAAACAGCACTGTGAGTCACAGCAGCTATTCTTCCTGGGGTCTTAAACAGCACTGTGAGTCACAGCAGCTATTCTTCCTGGGGTCTTAAACAGCACTGTGAGTCACAGCAGCTATTCTTCCTGGGGTCTTAAACACTGTGAGTCACAGCAGCTATTCTTCCTGGGGTCTTAAACAGCACTGTGAGTCACAGCAGCTATTCCTCCTGGGGTCTTAAACACTGTGAGTCACAGCAGCTATTCCTCCTGGGGTCTTAAACACTGTGAGTCACAGCAGCTATTCTTCCTGGGGTCTATTGCACTGTGAGTCACAGCAGCTATTCCTCCTGGGGTCTATTGCACTGTGAGTCACAGCAGCTATTCCTCCTGGGGTCTATTGCACTGTGAGTCACAGCAGCTATTCCTCCTGGGGTCTATTGCACTGTGAGTCACAGCAGCTATTCCTCCTGGGGTCTTAAACATATTGCACTGTGAGTCACAGCAGCTATTCTTCCTGGGGTCTTAAACATATTGCACTGTGAGTCACAGCAGCTGTTCTTCCTGGGGTCTTAAACATATCATCATTAAACCACATATTGCACTGTGAGTCACAGCAGCTATTCCTCCTGGGGTCTTAAACATATTGCACTGTGAGTCACAGCAGCTGTTCTTCCTGGGGTCTTAAACATATCATCATTAAACCACATATTGCACTGTGAGTCACAGCAGCTATTCTTCCTGGGGTCTTAAACACTGTGAGTCACAGCAGCTATTCTTCCTGGGGTCTTAAACATATTGCACTGTGAGTCACAGCAGCTTTAAGCATTAAAACATTTCTTCCATATCATTACATACAGTACATTCAAATACAACATTCATCCAACACAACAATACAACACAAAACAACTCATGATCCGTCTACTACATTGATAGCTAGCTCCACAGTACAATCACATCTTCAACCCTCATATGCATCTCTTTCACATCTCTTGAGTGAACAAAAACAACTTCAGCTTCTTCTTAAAACCCATATAGTTATCCTCATAAACAAAACACATAGGTAAAGAGTTCCATGCCACCATTGCTCTGTAATGGACTGTTCTTTGTTTAACATTAGTTCTACATGAAGGCAGCATAAAACGACCCTCTGATGACTGCCGAGTAAAATAATGATGTGTATCTGAGAACAATGATACATTATAATAAATTATTGCTGGGGTTTTAGTTGTGATGAATAATAAGTAATAAGTAATGAATAATCCAACCTACTTTTTACACTTAACCACACTAGATCATTGTTCATTGTACTAATGTACTTACACTTAACCACACTAAATCATTGTTCATTGTACTTACCCTTAACCACACTAAATCATTGTTCATTGTACTTACACTTAACCACACTAAATCATTGTTCATTGTACTTACACTTAACCACACTAAATCATTGTCCATTGTACTTACTCTTGTTCCATATGGGCATTGAAGCACTAGGCCTGTACGAGCTGCTTTGTTTTGGGCCACCTGTAATCTGTTCAAGTTACTTTATTTTGTATTGGACCAAATCACTGCACAGTAATCTAAATGGGATAACACTAATGCTTGTACTAATTGTTTGGTTAAGTATTTAGGCAAGTATTTCCTACAATGTTTTATAGCACCCATAGATGTGATGTGTATAGATAGATGTGAGAGGACTACATTTAAGCAGTAACTAAACCCTTTTTTGAATTTTGTTTTTGGGGGGAGAGCGTAGCTACATTAGGTTCCATATTAGGTTCCATATGGTTCAGAAACGCCCCACAAACAAAAGAGAGATTGATACATTATTTGTCAATACTGTACATACAGAAATGCTTATATCTGCATGACTGCATCAAAAGTTATTTGACTCCCCCCTCCTTTGTTTTGCACCATACCAATTTCCGATAAATAGTCCCTGCAATGGAGTGTCTGCTCACTGCAGTACCACTTATCCACCAGTAGGTGTCCTACTTAGACCACACATAATTAAATGGCCATTCACACCTGAGAGACAGCTGTCTCCTCTGTCTTCTGTGTGTCTCACAGCTCGCAATTCATTTCCAATGGGAGGCACATGGTTTGACAAGACAAGCTCAAGCTTGCTCCATGAGGTGGGGTGGGGGGGTGGGGACCAAGAGACTTTCATTTTCAACAAGTCTCTTGGTTTGACGTGACAACCTTTGATAGAAAAGCTAAAGTTCTTTGTTTACCCAGGGTGAATGGACTAAGATAGAGATGCTTGTTTACAGCCAGACCCTGCTCATAGAACATTTTATGGTAGGGGTTCAATCCCTTGCTCAAGGGCACTTCAGCGGTGGTAATTTTAACGTGCCGGTCCGGGGACTCGAACTGGCGACCTTCCGATAACAAGACCGCTCCGCAAACCGTTCGCCCACCGCTGCCCAATGATGATGGGGGGGGGGGGGGGGGTCTCAAACCAAGAGACTCATTGAAAATGAGTCTCCTCTGTGTGCTGCACAGAGGAGACTTGTCTCGTGTCTCTTATGTGGCAGCGGTGGCCGAACGGTTTGCGGAGCGGTCTTGATACCGGAAGGTCGCCAGTTCGTATCCCCGGACCGGCACGTTAAAATTACCACCGCTGAAGTGCCCTTGAGCAAGGCATTGAACCACTACCATGAAATGTTCTATGAGCAGGGCCTGGCTGTAAACAAGTATCTGATGCTTAGTCCAGTTACCCTGGGTAAATATAGTAACTTTGTATCTGATGCTTAGTCCAGTTACCCTGGGTAAATATAGTAAAGTATCTGATGCTTAGTCCAGTTACCCTGGGTAAATATAGTAAAGTATCTGATGCTTAGTCCAGTTACCCTCTGGGTAAATATAGTAAAGTATCTGATGCTTAGTCCAGTTACCCTCTGGGTAAATATAGTAAAGTATCTGATGCTTAGTCCAGTTACCCTGGTTAAATATAGTAAAGTATCTGATGCTTAGTCCAGTTACCCTCTGGGTAAATATAGTAAAGTATATGATGCTTAGTCCAGTTACCCTGGGTAAATATAGTAAAGTATCTGATGCTTAGTCCAGTTACCCTCCACAGTACAATCAAATCTTCAACCCTCATATGCATCTCTTTCACATCTCTTGAGTGAACAAAAACAACTTCAGCTTCTTCTTAAAACCCATATAGTTATCCTCATAAACAAAACACATAGGTAAAGAGTTCCATGCCACCATTGCTCTGTAATGGACTGTTCTTTGTTTAACATTAGTTCTACATGAAGGCAGCATAAAACGACCCTCTGATGACTGCCGAGTAAAATAATGATGTGTATTTGAGAACAATGATACATTATAATAAATTATTGCTGGGGTTTTAGTTGTGATGAATAATAAGTAATAAGTAATGAATAATCCAACCTACTTTTTACACTTAACCACACTAGATCATTGTTCATTGTACTAATGTACTTACACTTAACCACACTAAATCATTGTTCATTGTACTTACACTTAACCACACTAAATCATTGTTCATTGTACTTACACTTAACCACACTAAATCATTGTTCATTGTACTTACACTTAACCACACTAAATCATTGTTCATTGAATTTACACTTAACCACACTAAATCATTGTCCATTGTACTTACTCTTGTTCCATATGGGCATTGAAGCACTAGGCCTGTACGAGCTGCTTTGTTTTGGGCCACCTGTAATCTGTTCAAGTTACTTTCTTTTGTATTGGACCAAATCACTGCACAGTAATCTAAATGGGATAACACTAATGCTTGTACTAATTGTTTGGTTAAGTATTTAGGCAAGTATTTCCTACAATGTTTTATAGCACCCATAGATGTGATGTAATCTGTGTATAGATGTGAGAGGACTTCATTTAAGCAGTAACTAAACCCTTTTTTGAATTTTGTTTTTGGGGGGAGAGCGTAGCTACATTAGGTTCCATATTAGGTTCCATATGGTTCAGAAACGCCCCACAAACAAAAGAGAGATTGATACATTATTTGTCAATACTGTACATACAGAAATGCTTATATCTGCATGACTGCATCAAAAGTTATTTGACTCCCCCCTCCTTTGTTTTGCACCATACCAATTTCCGATAAATAGTCCCTGCAATGGAGTGTCTGCTCACTGCAGTACCACTTATCCACCAGTAGGTGTCCTACTTAGACCACACATAATTAAATGGCCATTCACACCTGAGAGACAGCTGTCTCCTCTGTCTTCTGTGTGTCTCACAGCTCGCAATTCATTTCCAATGGGAGGCACATGGTTTGACAAGACAAGCTCAAGCTTGCTCCATGAGGTGGGGTGGGGGGGTGGGGACCAAGAGACTCTCATTTTCAACAAGTCTCTTGGTTTGACGTGACAACCTTTGATAGAAAAGCTAAAGTTCTTTGTTTACCCAGGGTGAATGGACTAAGATAGAGATGCTTGTTTACAGCTGATGCTTAGTCCAGTTACCCTCTGGGTAAATACAGTAAAGTATCTGATGCTTAGTCCAGTTACCCTGGGTAAATATAGTAACTTTGTATCTGATGCTTAGTCCAGTTACCCTGGGTAAATATAGCCTAGTAACTTTGTATCCGAAGCTTAGTCCAGTTACCCTCTGGGTAAATATAGTAAAGTATCTGATGCTTAGTCCAGTTACCCTGGGTAAATATAGTAAAGTATCTGATGCTTAGTCCAGTTACCCTGGGTAAATATAGTAACTTTGTATCTGATGCTTAGTCCAGTTACCCTGGGTAAATATAGTAAAGTATCTGATGCTTAGTCCAGTTACCCTGGGTAAATATAGTAAAGTATCTGATGCTTAGTCCAGTTACCCTGGGTAAATATAGTAAAGTATCTGATGCTTAGTCCAGTTACCCTGTGGGTAAATATAGTAAAGTATCTGATGCTTAGTCCAGTTACCCTGGGTAAATATAGTAAAGTATCTGATGCTTAGTCCAGTTACCCTCTGGGTAAATATAGTAAAGTATCTGATGCTTAGTCCAGTTACCCTCTGGGTAAATATAGTAACTTTACTTTGCTTTGAGTCTGGCCTAATGTCAGAAGAGCAGAGACCTACATGACAGTTTTGATGCTTTTATTGACATAAAATGTACATGAACATAATGTTTTTATTGACATAAAATGTACATGAACATAATTATGTTTTTATTGACATAATTGTTTTTTACAATCTAACAATGTTAATTATGCAAATTATTTTAGAATTGTATAGAATATGTTTTTCTTTCTTTTTTAATTATTATTATTATTATAATAAAGATCGGTAAAGTAACTAATACCTAAAGGAGTAGAAGTATAAAGTAAAGTTGGACTTTGTTAACCACTTAAATCCCAGCATCCATATTTATTCCATATTCTAAGGAGAAGATTCACAGAAAGTTGCGAGTCGGTCGTGTTGTGCGCTTGCAGGTCGTCTGGGGTCATTTTAACGTCTCCTCAGGAGTCTGTGTTTCGGCCCCAGCCGTTTTTTGTCAGGTGAAACCTATAGCCTGGGGTCCACCTATGGTTTCTATGGCATAGGCAGCTCCCTGGGTCCACCCATAGGGTCCACCTATGGTTTCTATGGCATAGGCAGCTCCCTGGGTCCACCCATAGGGTCCACCTATGGTTTCTATGGCATAGGCAGCTCCCTGGGTCCACCCATAGGGTCCACCTATGGTTTCTATGGCATAGGCAGCTCCCGGCAGGATCCGCCGGGAGAATCTATACACGCAGCTGCGCGACATGAGACTAATTAATTAGAGCGACAGAGAGAGAGAGAGAGAGGAGTGTGTCACCGTCTCCACACCTTAGCGCAAAACGGTCTTAAGCTGCGCACTTCTTAAGCTGTGCGCAGCTTAAATTCAGAGTTTTTAGACAGCTGGTGGATGGAAAAGAAGCTCCACCTCCGCGGACTTCTTGCGCGGAGGAGAGCGTTTCCGGGAATCTGGCCGTCGCGCAAAAAGTCTGCGGAGTTGGAGCTTCTTTTCCATCCACCAGCTGTCTAAAAACTCAGAATTTAAGCTGCGTGCAGCCGAGAACGTGCGCGGCTCTTTCGATGGTGTGGCAGCACCTAGTGTGTGTGTACGGGTGTGCGTCAATTTAACAAAGGTGCAGACGATCAGAAGTCAGCAGAGAGTGATGGACGTTTGATCGTTGTGATCTCTATGCTGAATTGAAGTGGACGACTCGGACCCAGACTGTTTTTCTCCCTGGAAATAAAAACGTGTGGGTTTCCTAGGTGGAACCTGACTATAGTGAGAGCTCATGAAATGCAGACAGGGAGGTGCACACATAGACATCAAAGGGGGCTTCAGCCCCTGCCCCTTTTACCCGTCTGTAAAACAACTGCCCTGATCCAGACCACGATTCACTACATGGTGAAATAAATCCACATACCACTGCCGTTCCATGCCGGAAGGAAGGAAGGAAGGAAGGAAGGAAGGAAGGAAGGAAGGCAGCATTCAGGAGAATTGCTTTTTTTCCCCCAAAGTCTCCTGAACGTGAACACAGTATTTTGCGTTGAACAAATTTGTTTTCGAAATCCATGTCGTCACACACCTGCATCTCCACTAGCTAAAGAGCGCTGGGTTGCGCCCCGAAAATAGCAGATCTACAAGCTCACAACGCGTCGCAGCGCGGCGCGTTGAGAGCTTGTAGATCTGCTATTTTCACTATTTTTGTCCTAAAGTGCTCCTCTTACATGATTTCAGCCCCTCTGACACTCCCTGAATGTAGAAGACCTAGTCCTGATTGGCTGCCACACGCGCTGCTGTCATGTATTGGTTACTCAGGTCACATGACCAGGAAACAGGCAACGGGAAGCAGGTAACAGAAATCCTTAGAGACACCCAATGGTATGTAACATAATGTTGTGATTGAGACCGTGGCCAGTTGAGAGGAGCGTTCGTTACTAAATAAAGAAACCAGTGCTTCTTTCACCTGACAAATATCACTAGGTGATCATTTCTTGTTTTTAAGACGCTTGGTTCAGTATTCAGATATTTCATATTCATTTTTTATCAGACAAAACCTTGAACTGCATTTTAACCATGATAGACTCGTTAAAACTGTTTTGTTGCGAGGAGTTGCATTGGTGTGACATGTCCTTAAAACTGTTTTGTTGCAAGGAGTTGCATTGGTGTGACATGTCCTTAAAACTGTTTTGTTGCAAGGAGTTGCATTGGTGTGACATTGTCCTTAAAACTGTTTTGTTGTGAGGAGTTGCATTGGTGTGACATTGTCCTTAAAACTGTTTTGTTGCAAGGAGTTGCATTGGTGTGACATTGTCCTTAAAACTGTTTTGTTGTGAGGAGTTGCATTGGTGTGACATGTCCTTAAAACTGTTTTGTTGCAAGGAGTTGCATTGGTGTGACATTGTCCTTAAAACTGTTTTGTTGCAAGGAGTTGCATTGGTGTGACATTGTCCTTAAAACTGTTTTGTTGCGAGGAGTTGCATTGGTGTGACATGTCCTTAAAACTGTTTTGTTGCGAGGAGTTGCATTGGTGTGACATGTCCTTAAAACTGTTTTGTTGCGAGGAGTTGCATTGGTGTGACATGTCCTTAAAACTGTTTTGTTGCGAGGAGTTGCATTGGTGTGACATTGTCCTTAAAACTGTTTTGTTGCGAGGAGTTGCAACTGGTGTGAAATGTCCTTAAAGCTGTTTAGTTGCAAGGAGTTGCAACTGGTGTGGTTTGGGCTTAAATAGTGTGGGTTAAAATGGGTTAAAATAGTGTTTGAAGTTGCAGGCTGGGTTCCCACACATTTTTACTCTTGAATTTCCAAATCCTTTCTAGAATATGTAACCAATTTCCAGGGCTATATAACAATCATTCAGCACAATAATGAGTCTTACTCCTATATGTGCAAAGGAATAATGAAGCATAGAATATAGAATGCTATAATTCTATTCCAAATGTTTTGCTACACCTCCTATCCTAGGGCATAGGATAACGCTGCAGCACGGTGTGAGCTTGTAGATTTTTGCCGTGCACTGGTACTACACATTAGGCTGCGATGACGCTGCTCGTTCGGCGAATAACAACTTATGTTACGTTATTTTGTGCAATGTTATACAATATGAACACAACCAATAGCTGAAAACGGTGCATAGCCAAGTATTATTTTTCCAGGATTATCCTTGATGATAAATTCCAAACCTTTTTTTTTCCAGGACTGGAAAATGTTTTATTTTTTCCTAATTTCAAAATACTTTCATGACCGTCCGTGGGAAGTTCCAATGGGTCTGTATAAGATGGGGTCGAATCTGATAAAATGAACATATCATCTAAATACTGAACGAAGCAACTTTAAAAATAAATCTCACAGAAGCCAGAGTAGACGTTAAAATGACCCTGAAGGTGTTTGAAACACACACAAAAACCACTGCCAGTACCAGTAACCAGGACATGTATTTATTTATTACCAGTAATTCCAGTAATAGTACCAGTGATCTAAGTACTCTCTCCAAGGGACATGTATTTATTTATTGTACCAGTAATTCCAGTAATAAGTACCAGTAGTCTATAAGTACTCGCTATCCCAGGGACATGTATGTATTTATTGCATTTATTTACCAGTAATTCCAGTAATAGTAGTACTCTCTCCCAGGACATGTATGTATTTATTTTACCAGTCCCAGTACCAATAGTACCAGTAATCCAAGTGATCGCTATCCCAGGCCGTCCCGGACAGAGTGAGGCCCCAGACGCAGCCGCTCCTCATCTTGACGGAGATCACCTGTCCCTTGTCCAGCCAGTGTCCGTAGGTGCAGGGCACCCCCACCACGCCGGCCTCCAGGGCGCACGTCCACACCGCCACGCCTTCCTCCACCAGGTCCCAGGCCGCGGCGTGGGCGCCCACGCACAGCTGGGACGTCACGGTCACCCTGTACATCCCGGAGAACGGCGCCGTGTACAGACCTGTGTACACAAGCCACAAATTGGAGATGAGTATCATGTTTTGTTGGAATGTAACACTGCGCCAAAAGCATGGAATACGGATGTGTATATTACAGGAAACTCCCGTTAAACTTTCCAACAAACTCCGGTATACTCCCGAATTGTACCATCAGACCTGTATATCACCGTATATTAACTGTATATGCTGCTAAACTTGAGGTTTACGGGCAAATCTAGTGCCCATAATTGCCCGTTAACTCCACTTTTCACGCAGTGTAAGAATAGTAGCATTATGAATTTCATTACTAATATCTGAAGAAGAAAAAAAAGTAATCTACAAAGTGGGTGCTTTTCTGAAAAATGTCCTTTCGATATGTCTGTATATTGTGTATTGTATTGTATACTTTTTATTGTATACTAGTATTTATGAATCTGTGCTCCATACCATGTGATCACATTCGTGAGTTAAATGAAATGATGACGATGATGATGACATTAAGGATCATAATAAGTTACCCCCATTGGCCTGCATATGAGACTACATTGTTTTCCCCTGCTTCCCTGCTTCCATATGAGACTACATTGTTTTCCCCTGCTTCCCTGCTTTCATATGAGACTACATTGTTTTCCCCTGCTTCCCTGCTTTCACCCCCATTGGCCTGCATAAGAGACTACATTGTTTTCCCCTGCTTCCCTGCTTCCATATGAGACTACATTGTTTTCCCCTGCTTCCCTGCTTTCATACGAGACTACATTGTTTTCCTCTGCTTCCCTGCTTCCATATGAGACTACATTGTTTTCCCCTGCTTCCCTGCTTTCATATGAGACTACATTGTTTTCCCCTGCTTCCCTGCTTTCATATGAGACTACATTGTTTTCCTCTGCTTCCCTGCTTTCATATGAGACTACATTGTTTTCCCCTGCTTCCCTGCTTGCATATGAGACTACATTGTTTTCCCCTGCTTCCCTGCTTTCATATGAGACTACATTGTTTTCCCCTGCTTCCCTGCTTGCATATGAGACTACATTGTTTTACCCTGCTTCCCTGCTTTCATATGAGACTACATTGTTTTCCCCTGCTTCCCTGCTTTCATATGAGACTACATTGTTTTCCCCTGCTTCCCTGCTTGCATATGAGACTACATTGTTTTACCCTGCTTCCCTGCTTGCATAAGAGACTACATTGTTTTCCCCTGCTTCCCTGCTTTCATATGAGACTACATTGTTTTACCCTGCTTCCCTGCTTTCACCCCCATTGGCCTGCATATGAGACTACATTGTTTTACCCTGCTTCCTGTAAGATACTTATATAATGTGAGTAATCACAGAGATCAACGAGCATGAGACTTGAGAGTTGTTTATTGTTTAGCGCGGGCAACGGAACTGCACACTGACAGGTATGGCAACATATGAGGGACAAACTAGACAGTGCCTACGGAAGCCCGAAAGGCACAATACATTACATCTCCCTTCTTCAGCAAAGAAAGCTATTAGTACTGCAAATAGAACAATTGTATCGTACAGTGTATAAACAACTGGCTTCATTTTTTTTATAACGTCCCTGTGTTCAACAACATAAACCCAATGTCTGAGAATCACACTACAACAATTGAAGTTACAATACTGACTTGAAAGGAGAGGTCACTAGTACATCACTTCCAGCAGGCATCTTTACCATGCCTGTCCCTGACTGGTAAATTAACTTCAGGTATTTATCAAATTACAAATCCAGCCTATCAGGGGGTTTCACAATTCTGCCCCGTCTGGTTTTATACAGTTCACCTGGTTGGCCTGGCTGGGCTTGCACAGACCTCGGTGGCTCCTCACGTAGCGAATGGCGGGGTGACCTCGGCGACTCCCCACGTGGTGAAGGGCGCGGTTCTGGATGGCCTAGATGTCGTGTCGGCGGTGCCGGATCAGGTAGTTCGGTCCACGGCTCGTTGAATGTTTCATGGCGTGACGTGTTGGCGGCCGGAGTGCTGGTGCGAATGTGTTGACTGTTGCGGCGGAACAGCCTGCCTCCACTCTCGACAACATAAGAGCGCGGAGCGCTGTGTGGTTTAAGTACGACTCCAGGGGTCCATCTGCGGTGTCCAGGATACGGTGCCAGTCGGACCTCGTCTCCAGGCTGTAGGGCAGTGCGAAGGTTAGCCGCTCTCTTGCGGCCATAGTAGAACTTCTGTGTGTCCTTGGTCTTGTCGAGTAGGCGCTTGACTTTCAGGGTGTCATAGGCCATAGGTGTGAGTAGCGCACGAGCAGCAGGCAGGTTGTTGCGAGGCCTTCTGCCCATGAGCAGTTGAGCTGGTGACAGGCCTACTGACTCCAGTGGAGTCGTTCTGTAATCCAGTAGTGCAAGGTGCTTGTCTGGCGCTTTACTCCATAGTCTCTTGACTGTCTGTACTGCACGCTCTGCTTCACCATTAGAGTGCGGTGTGTGTGGTGACGACGTTTTGTGCAGTATGCCATAACTCTTGCAGAACTCTTTCAATTCCTCTGACGAATATTGAGGCCCGCCATCTGTCCGGAGAACGGATGAAATTCCGTGCCTGGCAAACTGAGCCTTCAGAGCCCCTATTGTAGTTCTGCTGCGCAGGTCTTTCAGTTCATCTACTTCGATGTATTTCGAGTAGTAATCCACCAACAGTATGTAATGCTTGTCTTCAAACTCGAACAGGTCTGAGGCCACCTCCTCGAATGGTAGCTCTGGTGTTTCTGTCGGCTTGAGCGGCTCTCTGGGAAGCCTGTTTTGGATCTCAGCACACTTAGAGCAATTTCTGACCATATTCTCTATTTCGGCATTGCTTGCTCTTCACCATACCCAGATGAGACTGATGTATGAGCCTCAACATGTTGGCTTGCATTGTGGGAGGCACCACAATACGCATGCCCTTGTACACAATGCCATCAGACACAGCTAGTTGGCTTCTTGAGTCCCAGTATGGTATAACTGGAATGGGCACCTCTCTTCGGCTGTCTGGCCAGCCTTGCTGAATTGTCTGCTGGAGAAGGCTGAACTCCTCTTTCGAGCATTCTTGCAGTTCTGTGTATTTTCGCTCACTCACTGACACGAAGTTGAGCATGGAGACACACTCTAGGCTACCTGCCTCTGGTGTGCTATCCGTCAGCTGTGCTCTGGACAAGGTGTCGGGCAGCTCCATGTCCTTTCCTCTTCTGTACTTGACCGTGATGTCGTACCACTGTAGTCGCAGGCGCATTCTCTGGATGCGCCTGGGAGTAGACAGCATGGGAGTAGACAGCATGGGAGTAGACAGCATGGGAGTAGACAGCATGGGAGTAGACAGCAGCGGCTTCTTGTAGATATCCTCCAGTGGCTTGTGGTCATTGTATACGGTGACGTGTTTCCCAAATATGTAATGATGAAACTTAATGCAGCCATGAACAATGGAGAGCATTTCCTTCTCAATTTGCGCATAGCGCGTCTCTGCATCAGTCAGTGATCTGGATGAGAAGGCAACAGGCTGATTGTCCTGCAGTAACACTGCTCCCAGTCCAAAGCTGCTAGCGTCGCTGTATATCTCTACAGGCTTGGCTGTGTCATAATACTTCACACCGGAGGGTGCGTGCATAGCTGTTTCAGCTTGTCAAACGCTTGCTGTTGCGCTGGCTGCCATCTGAACTCGACGTCGCTCTTCAGTAGCTGACGCAGTGGAGCGTCCACCTCACTTGGGTTCGGAATTAATTTTGACAGGTATGTTACGAAACCCAGGAAACGACGGACACCATCCTTGTCCGTCGGCGGTGGCATGCACCGTACTGCTTCAGTTTTCACAGGGTCCGGCTTCAGACCATCCGCTGTGATCAGGTGACCCACATATGGCACTGATGACTGACGAATATGACACTTGTCAAAATTAAGTTTCAGATTGTAGCTTGTGGCTCTCTCGACCACTTTGCGGAGTATTGCGTCGTGCTCATTCACTGTGGGTGCGGCAATCAAAATGTCGTCCATGACACCCGTGGCTCCATCAATTCCTTCCAGCATCTGGTCCATGATGCGCTGGAATATTTCAGGTGCACATTTGATCCCGAAGGGCAGTCTCAGCCATCTGAACCTCCCTATAGGAGTGTTGAAGGTTGTGAGAAAAGAGGATGCCTCGTCCAGCTCTATCTGGAGGAATCCAGATTTAGCATCCAAGACTGAGAACACTTTTGCACCTGGTATGGTGGAAATCACCTCTTCTACGGTGCGCATTGGGTGGTGCTCTCGTTTGATTGCTTTGTTCAGGTCACTTGGATCAATGCAGATTCTGATCTTGTCCTTGCGTGTGACGACCACCATAGAACTGACCCACTCTGTGGGCAGGTCCACCTTTGTGATGTGACCATCTCCCACCATAGAACTGACCCACTCTGTGGGCAGGTCCACCTTTGTGATGTGACCATCTCCCACCATAGAACTGACCCACTCTGTGGGCAGGTCCACCTTTGTGATGTGACCATCTCCCACCATAGAACTGACCCACTCTGTGGGCAGGTCCACCTTTGTGATGTGACCATCTCCCACCATAGAACTGACCCACTCTGTGGGCTGGTCCACCTTTGTGATGTGACCATCTCCCACCATATAACTGACCCACTCTGTGGGCAGGTCCTTTGTGATGTGACCATCTCCCACCATAGAACTGACCCACTCTGTGGGCTGGTCCACCTTTGTGATGTGACCATCTCCCACCATAGAACTGACCCACTCTGTGGGCAGGTCCACCTTTGTGATGTGACCATCTCCCACCATAGAACTGACCCACTCTGTGGGCTGGTCCACCTTTGTGATGTGACCATCTCCCACCATAGAACTGACCCACTCTGTGGGCAGGTCCACCTTTGTGATGTGACCATCTCTTTTGTGATGTGACCATCTCTTTTGTGATGTGACCATCTCCTTTGTGATGTGACCATCTCCCACCATCTCAGCCAGTTTATCTCTTATCTTTTCCCTGACCGCCGCAGCTTGCCTGCGTACTGGATGCACAACGCCCTTTGCGTCTGGATCCATTTTAATTGTGTATTTTCCGGGCAAGGTCCCTGTAGTGCGTGTCAAGGTCCCTGTAGTGCGTGTCAAGGTCCCTGTAGTGCGGGGCAAGGTCCCTGTAGTGCCAGGCAAGGTCCCTGTAGTGCGGGGCAAGGTCCCTGTAGTGCCGGGCAAGGTCCCTGTAGTGCGTGTCAACTCTGGAAAATCACGCAGGCCCACGGGCACATTTTGTATCAGTGTGGTGCTGTTGGCTGTGCTCACCTTGTTAATTTTCGCACCTTCCTGCAGGGAGTTCAGTCGAATAATTAGGCCTAAAGCCTCAGCTGTAGCACCACTGAGCACATTCTCTTGAGCAATGTCCATTATCTCCAGCTCTGCAATGACTTCACGGTCCTTGTATTTGAGTGGAAAATCAACTGCAGCAACCGGTCTCAGCCTGTGGTTTGAATAGGAGCGCAGTATTCTGTTGGAGCGTTTTAGCTCTCCTTGGTGCTCTAGTAGCTGGTAACTGTTCAGAGTCAGTTTGTTGCACTTCGCACCGGTGTCAATTCTAAACTGCACCTCCTGAGACAGAACACATATGCCTACCACCCACTTGTCATCTGCCACTATGGCTACTGGAGCCTCCTCCTGTGTCAGGCTTATATCCAGTATTTCTTCATCTGGTGGGTCCTCTTCAGCAGACTCCACACTCACTGAGCTCATGCCACGGCTGCGACACACTGCTGCCCAGTGGTTTGATTTGTGACAGTATGAACATGTGGAGCCCTGTGCTGGACATTTCCCCTGGTTCCACTGATGTTGGGGGTGTTTCCCACATTTTGGGCACGTGGCTTGATTTCCTGCTGTCTGTCTCTGCTGCTGAAAGGGTCTTTACTGCACATAGCCCTGTGGCATTTATTGTAGACTGTGGACTTTGATTTGGTGGACACTGTTGACACTTGTGCATCCTCCTCCCTGACAATCATCATTTGCTTTTGTGACATTTCAAACTGCTGGGGAATCTCTATGGCTTTGGCCAGTGTCAGGTCCTCACCTTTATCTAGCAGTCTTTCCTGGACACGTTTTTCTCTCACTCCTGCTATTATTGCATCAATAAGCATGTCATCCGAGTCTGCATACTCACAGTCCATCAGTAGTAGCTTCAAATCCTTCACAAAGTGGTCGAAGCCCTCTGCAGCACTTTGTTTCCTCTGCTTCAAATCCTTCACCAAGTGGTCGAAGCCCTCTGCAGCACTTTGTTTCCTCTGCTTCAAATCCTTCACCAAGTGGTCGAAGCCCTCTGCAGCACTTTGTTTCAAATCCTTCACCAAGTGGTCGAAGCCCTCTGCAGCACTTTGTTTCAAATCCTTCACCAAGTGGTCGAAGCCCTCTGCAGCACTTTGTTTCCTCTGCTTCAAATCCTTCACCAAGTGGTCGAAGCCCTCTGCAGCACTTTGTTTCAAATCCTTCACCAAGTGGTCGAAGCCCTCTGCAGCACTTTGTTTCCTCTGCTTCCTTCACAAAGTGGTCGAAGCCCTCTGCAGCACTTTGTTTCCTCTGCTTCCTTCACAAAGTGGTCGAAGCCCTCTGCAGCCCTCTGCAGCCCTCTGAAGCCCTCTGCAGCACTTTGTTTCCTTCACCAAGTGGTCGAAGCCCTCTGCAGCCCTCTGCAGCCCTCTGCAGCACTTTGTTTCCTCTGCTTGAAACCATGCCTTGCTATTCTCTTATTCTTTCTTGGTCTTATGTAGCCGGCAAACTTATCCAAAACTTTGACCGGATCCTGTTTCTCACCGTCGGCCCAGTTTAACGTCCTGTAGATTTATCTTCCTTGCTCGCCGATCCACGTTCCGAGCCAGCCCGCACGCTGTTTAGCTTCCAGCACTGACAGAGGACCGTCAAACGAAATCAACGTGGCTGCGGAATCTCTCAAACTCTTGATACAAATCGGCTGCTTCCCAGTCAAATGCTGCGGAAGCCATAGTTGCGTGTTCTGTTCTTGTCTCGTTTCTGACACCATGTAAGATACTTATATAATGTGAGTAATCACAGAGATCAACGAGCATGAGACTTCAGAGTTGTTTATTGTTTAGCGCGGGCAACGGAACTGCACACTGACAGGTATGGCAACATATGAGGGACAAACTAGACAGTGCCTACGGAAGCCCGAAAGGCACAATACATTACACTTCCCTGCTTTCATATGAGACTACAATGTTTTCCCCTGCTTCCCTATGAGACTGCATTGTTTTCCCCTGCTTCCCTGCTTTCATATGAGACTACATTGTTTTACCCTGCTTCCCTGCTTGCATATGAGACTACATTGTTTTCCCCTGCTTCCCTGCTTTCATATGAGACTACATTGTTTTCCCCTGCTTCCCTGCTTTCATATGAGACTACATTGTTTTCCCCTGCTTCCCTGCTTTCATATGAGACTACATTGTTTTCCCCTGCTTCCCTGCTTTCATATGAGACTACATTGTTTTCCCCTGCTTCCCTGCTTTCATATGAGACTACATTGTTTTCCCCTGCTTCCCTGCTTGCATATGAGACTACATTGTTTTCCCCTGCTTCCCTGCTTGCATATGAGACTACATTGTTTTACCCTGCTTCCCTGCTTTCATATGAGACTACATTGTTTTCCCCTGCTTCCCTGCTTTCATATGAGACTACATTGTTTTCCCCTGCTTCCCTGCTTTCATATGACATGGAAAAGGGAAGAAAAAAAGATGTTTCAATGACTCGGTCAGATATGGTCGGGGCTTTATTAGAGTACATAAAAGCAATTCATCGCCAAACCTTAATGAATATATTGCTCATTTTATATTCAATAAAAAATATATTCTATCCATTCATGAGTTGCCCTGACGGAACTATCATAGGATCACAATGAGAGACCTTTTCCCAGGGCCCATTCCTATTTTAACCTGTTTTAGGCGGGAACCCCTTTTGGTGTTTATAGCATTATGTTATACTTTAGCTATTGAAAAATAGCAGACCTACAAGCTCATAGCGCGGAACCGAGTGCCGCGCTATGAGCTTCAAGGGGGTCCTTGACAAGTAGGTCTGCTATTTTTGAAAAATCGTGAAAATGTGGCGCAAATCTCTGAATACATATATATTCTTTCAGAGCGAATGTTTTTAACTCAAATCTTTGCTTCGGGGGGGGGGGGGGGTGGGGGGTGGGGGGGTCCTTGACAAGGAGGTCCAGAATTATCTGTAATTGGCCGTCGACCCCCATGTGAAAATATGTAGTTCCAGGGACGCCCCACAGAAGTAAAGATTTGAGTTAAAAACTTTACAACTATACATTCAAAGTTTTGCGCCACATTTTCACGATTGTTCAAAAATAGCAGACCTACAAGCTCATAGTGCGGCACTCGGTGCCTTTTAATACGATCGTATCGCTAGCTAATGTTGCTACCGCATCAACACAAAGTGGGACACTGGCCGCGGCCATTTTGAAGATGCGCGCACATCCACTTGCATTATAAGCCCTGTATTCAAAGCTCTGTATCTCAGAAGGGACATTGAGGGGGCAGTTTCTGGTGAATACAAGGGTTTTCAACGGGCTGTAGCAGGCGGGCTGACACTCGCGGTCGAGTTCTTCCACCACCGACCGAGACAACAATATCCGGTCATGCCACCACACACAGCAGTTTGTCATTGTAACATCCGGTGTCGGATATTTGGCTCTTCAAAGTAAGCGCGATAAAACCTTGGCAATACGCTATCGAGGGATTAATTAATGCTGGCGTGAATTGGGTTTTAAAACACAAACAGAGGTTCCCCGCTCGGAACGGGTCAACACGGTACCTGTGTCCTCGGAACGGGTCAACACGGTACCTGTGTCCTCGGAACGGGTCAACACGGTACCTGTGTCCTCGGAACGGGTCAACACGGTACCTGTGTCCTCGGAACGGGTCAACACGGTACCTGTGTCCTCGGAACGGGTCAACACGGTACCTGTGTCCTCGGAACGGGTCAACACGGTACCTGTGTCCTCGGAACGGGTCAACACGGTACCTGTGTTCTCGGAACGGGTCAAAACGGTACCTGTGTCCTTGTCGTATCCGAAGGCCGTGGTCTTGACGAAGCCGCTGGCGGTGTCGGAGACCACCATGTCGAACAGGACGGGCTCCACGAAGCCGCGGACCTCCCCGGAACGACCCACCATGAAGTTAGCGTGCAGGCTAAGCGGCTCCGCGGTCACCGTCGGTAGGGAGACAGGACTAGGAGTGCCATGGGCTGCAGGAAAGATGGAAAACACAGGTTTAGGTTTAGGTATAGTTTAGGTTTAGTTTTAGGTTCAGGTTCAGGTTTAGTTTTAGGTTTAGTTTTAGGTTTAGGTTTAGGTTTAGTTTTAGTTTTAGTTTTTGGTTTGGTTTGGTTTGGTTTGGTTTGGTTTGGTTTGGTTTGGTTTGGTTTGGGTTGGGTTGGTTTGGTTTGGTTTGGGTATAGGTTAGGTTAGGTTAGGTTAGGTTAGGTTAGGTTAGGTTTAGTTGATCATCTTCACAGTAACCAGTGGTGGAAAGTAACTAAGTACTTTTACTTAAGTACAGTACTTAAAGGACCACTTCACCACTTTTCAACTTCTCTTCCTATAATTGGTCCTAACTAATGTTCATGATAAAATTCAGAAACCCATGCACCATCATCGATGGTGAATCCAAGCTAATAGAAACGGCAGGCTTTCTTTTCCTGAAAAGTTGCAATGCAAAAGTTGAAGCCATCGTTCTCACGATAATAACACTCTAAATATATTTTAAAACAAATCTTGTTTAAAAAAAAAATCTGCCTAATGATGATGTCACTGGTGGACGGGTGTCCGAACTGCCCAAAGCCCTCCTATGAGACACAGACTGAGTAGGAAAACATGGTGGTGTTTTATCATGAACATTAGTGAGGACCAATTATATGAAGAGATGTTAGAAAAGTGGTGAAGTGGTCCTTTACCTCAAAATGTAAGTACAATTTTGAGGTATTTGTACTTTAATTGAGTATTTCCAATTTCCAGTACTTCTACTTCTACTCCAATACATCTCGGAGCCAAAATGTGTACTTTTACTCCACTACAATTATTTGAAAACTTTAGTTACTAGTTACTTTGGCGATTTTAATTTTGATTAGAAAACATACAACCACTTCAACCCTATACATTTCGGCCATTTGAAAGTAGCCGATCTACAAGCTCACAACGCGTCGCGTTGCAACGCATTGTGAGCTTGTAGATCTGCTATTTTCAAAAGATTTTGTACACATTTTGAACTTGTGAAATGGGACATTCTGCAGTACTTTTACTTTTAGTACTTTAAGTACATTTTGATGCCGATACCTTTGTACTTTTCCTCAAGTACATTTACAATTCTGTACTTTTACTTTTTCACCATTGACAGTAACAATATAACTTATTTATATATATATATAAAGGAATAGGCTGAAGCTGAAAGCTTATAAATGCCTGTCCTACGAACATCAAAATAAATAATTCCTCACGTGGTTACAGCAATTGAAGGAATTTACTACTATCGTCAAGAAGATTCACAACCAATTGACGAGAATCAACACAACACCATACCCATCCCACACCTGTGTCACTATTCTCCATATGCAGACCGCGGCCATCTTACCATATAAGTTAATGGCAAGGTGCTACCTAGGTGCAACTTCCAATGGCAGCCCATTCATCCGAACAGTCTGCTTGTATTAAACAACTCACTCACCGACATTGCAGGTGTACGGAAAGCTTGAATTATTCTGTGTTTGTTTAATACAAATCCACTGTATACATGTTATGAGATACTTTGTGTCCTTGCATTCTTTTCTAAGGCCTCACTCACACGGTCGCAACAGATTGCTGTATGCTTGTTGTATACAAAGGGTGTGACACAGCTTGCCCCAATGCATTTCCAATGGGAGTCACATGGTTTGACACAACATTTGTGTTGTATGAGGGGGAGGGGCGCAGTCGAAACACAGCCGACAACAGCTTGTAGTCCAAAATGTGGACTACAAACCATGTGACTTCCATTGGAAATGCATTGGGGCGGCCATGACACTCACAACATTCATACAACAAGCATGCATCAATGTTTTAAAGGTCTAAGTGAGGCCTTAGGCCTCACATGGTTTGTAGTCCGCATTTTGGACTACAAGCTGTTTTATGGCTTTCGGCTGTGTTTCGACTGCGCCCCTCCCCCTCATACAACACAAATGTTGTGTCAAACCATGTGACTCCCATTGGAAATGCATTGGGGCAAGCTGTGTCACACCCTTTGTATACAACAAGCATACAGCAATCTGTTGCGACTGTGTGAGTGAGGCCTTAGTGCTGGAGTTTGGAAGCGCTCGTTAGATATCACTCAACTGCCCTGCATACCACCTGTTTTGAATTAGTACATGATGCAGGAGGCAGCAGGAGGACATTGCTTTACTGAAAACGAGTGCTTCCAAACTCTGATGGAAACATGGCCGCGGTCTGCAAATGGTCAATAGAGATCCACCAGAATCCCTATAAATGAATTATGGTACTATATATACCTGTGCTCATGTAGTTTACTGAGCTGGGGTCGAACCCCACTCTAGGGGCTAGCACGGGTCCATAACATTGGACCCCGTCCCGAAACTGAACCAAGGATATTTGGTAGCGAACCGAACGGTCCACCTTTTGATGTCTATGTGTGCACGTCTGCTCTGATGTCTATGTGTGCACGTCCCTCTGCTCTCCCACCTGACACTTGTTAAACCATAGAGTAATACAAGGATAGAGACTGAACCGGGCGTTAGCGTTAATGGGGGCTTGTGTTAAACGCATCATGCCGCTCGCGACGCTCAACGTCCTTCATGATCTCCTTCCTACTCCAGGCAATCTCACGCTGAGACACTGAGACGGTGAACACTGACTTACCCTGACACGTGACCCCTGTGATGTCATGTCTGTAGGTATCCTTACCCTGACACGTGACCCCTGTGATGTCATGTCTGTAGCTATCCTTACCCTGACACGTGACCCCTGTGATGTCATGTCTGTAGCTATCCTTACCCTGACACGTGACCCCTGTGATGTCATGTCTGTAGCTATCCTTACCCTGACACGTGACCCCTGTGATGTCATGTCTGTAGCTATCCTTACCCTGACACGTGACCCCTGCGTCCTCGCCGTGGCCACAGTTGTGGTCTCCTAGCGACGGGGTGATACACTGGGAAAGTGAATACTCGTCTCCCTGGCACTGGACGTCGTCCAGCCAGATGGGACCGCTGGCTTGGCCGTAGTGAGCACTCTCGCCGGCATGGACAGCAGCACCACATCCCACCTCCCTGCACACCACCTGGGCATTGGGACAGTTACATGTGTGTCACTAACCGTTTAGGTGCAGGACTTAATAACCCAGATTAACCCAAATCAAGTCATGTAAAAATGTATTCGTATTCCTTCTAGTTAAAAAGAAGAGTTATTCTGTCCTTTATTATGTGGGTGGGGCTTCCCAGTCTTTATTTTATTTATGCTACTTATAATTGTTGTTACCTCAGCAGGAATGGAACGGTACCTCTACACTGAAGAGTAGAATATTAAACTGTCCCCTGTGTCCTATCCACCAGAGCCCTGTGGTGGATGGACATCTTAACTAGCCCCTAATCTCCCTACACAATACATATATTCTGAATATTGGTCCTTCGAGCCGGATGTTACACCACTACGGTGACAGCCAGAGACAGCATAACGGAACTCTGACCAGCCCCTACTGTATATAGAGACATTTTAAATGGCAGTTAACAGACCCATGCCTACCTGGGCATCGTCCATGTCCCAGTGGTCGTCACACACTGACCCCCACTGCCCCTGGTGGTAGACCTCCACCCTGCCAGAGCACTCGTTGATACCGTTCACCAAGCGGATCATCTGGTATGCTGGAATATAGAACACATTACAATATGGAGGCAGTTAGACTGAAATATACACACATTACAATATGGAGGCAGTTAGACTGGAATAAACACACATTACAATATGGAGGCAGTTAGACTGGAATATACACACATTACGATATGGAGGCAGTTAGACTGGAATAAACACACATTACAATATGGAGGCAGTTAGACTGGAATATAGACATTACAATATGGAGGCAGTTGGACTGGAATAAACACACATTACAATATGGAGGCAGTTAGACTGGAATATACACACATTACAATATGGAGGCAGTTGGACTGGAATAAACACACATTACAATATGGAGGCAGTTAGACTGGAATAAACACACATTACAATATGGAGGCAGTTAGACTGGAATAAACACACATTACAATATGGAGGCAGTTAGACTGGAATATAGACATTACAATATGGAGGCAGTTAGACTGGAATAAACACACATTACAATATGGAGGCAGTTAGACTGGAATATAGACACATTACAATATGGAGGCAGTTAGACTGGAATAAACACACATTACAATATGGAGGCAGTTAGACTGGAATATAGACACATTACAATATGGAGGCAGTTAGACTGGAATAAACACACATTACAATATGGAGGCAGTTAGACTGGAATAAACACACATTACAATATGGAGGCAGTTAGACTGGAATATAGACACATTACAATATGGAGGCAGTTAGACTGGAATAAACACACATTACAATATGGAGGCAGTTAGACTGGAATAAACACACATTACAATATGGAGGCAGTTAGACTGGAATATACACACATTACAATATGGAGGCAGTTAGACTGGAATAAACACACATTACAATATGGAGGCAGTTAGACTGGAATATACACACATTACAATATGGAGGCAGTTAGACTGGAATATAGACACATTACAATATGGAGGCAGTTAGACTGGAATAAACACACATTACAATATGGAGGCAGTTAGACTGGAATAAACACACATTACAATATGGAGGCAGTTAGACTGGAATATAGACACATTACAATATGGAGGCAGTTAGACTGGAATAAACACACATTACAATATGGAGGCAGTTAGACTGGAATAAACACACATTACGATATGGAGGCAGTTAGACTGGAATATACACACATTACAATATGGAGGCAGTTGGACTGGAATATACACACATTACAATATGGAGGCAGTTAGACTGGAATAAACACACATTACAATATGGAGGCAGTTAGACTGGAATAAACACACATTACAATATGGAGGCAGTTAGACTGGAATATACACACATTACAATATGGAGACAGTTAGACTGGAATAAACACACATTACAATATGGAGGCAGTTAGACTGGAATAAACACACATTACAATAAGGAGGCAGTTAGACTGGAATAAACACACATTACAATATGGAGGCAGTTAGACTGGAATAAACACACATTACAATATGGAGGCAGTTAGACTGGAATATAGACATTACAATATGGAGGCAGTTAGACTGGAATATACACACATTACAATATGGAAGCAGTTAGACTGGAATAAACACACATTACAATATGGAGGCAGTTAGACTGGAATAAACACACATTACAATATGGAGGCAGTTAGACTGGAATATACACACATTACAATATGGAGGCAGTTAGACTGGAATATACACACATTACAATATGGAGGCAGTTAGACTGGAATAAACACACATTACAATATGGAGGCAGTTAGACTGGAATAAACACACATTACAATATGGAGGCAGTTAGACTGGAATATACACACATTACAATATGGAGGCAGTTAGACTGGAATATACACACATTATAATATGGAGGCAGTTAGACTGGAATAAACACACATTACAATATGGAGGCAGTTAGACTGGAATAAACACACATTACAATATGGAGGCAGTTAGACTGGAATAAACACACATTACAATATGGAGGCAGTTAGACTGGAATATACACACATTACAATATGGAGGCAGTTAGACTGGAATATACACACATTACAATATGGAGGCAGTTAGACTGGAATAAACACACATTACAATATGGAGGCAGTTAGACTGGAATATACACACATTACAATATGGAGACAGTTAGACTGGAATATACACACATTACAATATGGAGGCAGTTAGACTGGAATAAACACACATTACAATATGGAGGCAGTTAGACTGGAATATACACACATTACAATATGGAGGCAGTTAGACTGGAATAAACACACATTACAATATGGAGGCAGTTAGACTGGAATAAACACACATTACAATATGGAGGCAGTTAGACTGGAATAAACACACATTACAATATGGAGGCAGTTAGACTGGAATATACACACATTACAATATGGAGGCAGTTAGACTGGAATAAACACACATTACAATATGGAGGCAGTTAGACTGGAATAAACACACATTACAATATGGAGACAGTTAGACTGGAATATACACACATTACAATATGGAGACAGTTAGACTGGAATAAACACACATTACAATATGGAGGCAGTTAGACTGGAATAAACACACATTACAATATGGAGGCAGTTAGACTGGAATAAACACACATTACAATATGGAGGCAGTTAGACTGGAATATAGACATTACAATATGGAGGCAGTTAGACTGGAATAAACACACATTACAATATGGAGGCAGTTAGACTGGAATATAGACACATTACAATATGGAGGCAGTTAGACTGGAATATACACACATTACAATATGGAGGCAGTTAGACTGGAATATAGACACATTACAATATGGAGGCAGTTAGACTGGAATAAACACACATTACAATATGGAGGCAGTTAGACTGGAATAAACACACATTACAATATGGAGGCAGTTAGACTGGAATATAGACACATTACAATATGGAGGCAGTTAGACTGGAATATAGACACATTACAATATGGAGGCAGTTAGACTGGAATAAACACATATTACAATATGGAAGCAGTTAGACTGGAATAAACACACATTACAATATGGAGGCAGTTAGACTGGAATATAGACACATTATAATATGGAGGCAGTTAGACTGGAATATACACATATTACAATATGGAGGCAGTTAGACTGGAATATACACATATTACAATATGGAGGCAGTTAGACTGGAATATACACACATTACAATATGGAGGCAGTTAGACTGGAATAAACACATATTACAATATGGAGGCAGTTAGACTGGAATATACACACATTACAATATGGAGGCAGTTAGACTGGAATATAGACACATTACAATATGGAGGCAGTTAGACTGGAATATACACACATTACAATATGGAGGCAGTTAGACTGGAATATACACACATTACAATATGGAGGCAGTTAGACTGGAATATAGACACATTACAATATGGAGGCAGTTAGACTGGAATATACACACATTACAATATGGAGGCAGTTAGACTGGAATATAGACACATTACAATATGGAGGCAGTTAGACTGGAATAAACACACATTACAATATGGAGGCAGTTAGACTGGAATAAACACACATTACAATATGGAGGCAGTTAGACTGGAATATACACACGTTACAATATGGAGGCAGTTAGACTGGAATATACACACGTTACAATATGGAGGCAGTTAGACTGGAATAAACACACATTACAATATGGAGGCAGTTAGACTGGAATAAACACACATTACAATATGGAGGCAGTTAGACTGGAATAAACACACATTACAATATGGAGGCAGTTAGACTGGAATAAACACACATTACAATATGGAGGCAGTTAGACTGGAATATACACACATTACAATAAGGAGGCAGTTAGACTGGAATATACACACATTACAATATGGAGGCAGTTAGACTGGAATATACACACATTACAATATGGAGGCAGTTAGACTGGAATAAACACACATTACAATATGGAGGCAGTTAGACTGGAATATAGACACATTACAATATGGAGGCAGTTAGACTGGAATATAGACACATTACAATATGGAGGCAGTTAGACTGGAATATACACACATTACAATATGGAGGCAGTTAGACTGGAATATAGACACATTACAATATGGAGGCAGTTAGACTGGAATATAGACACATTACAATATGGAGGCAGTTAGCAGACGACCGTCTCACTTGGCAGTTATTGATTGGATTTAACATATTCAATTTGAATTGGAATGTGCAATGCCTTTGATGTAGGGGTGTAACGATATTAGTAACTGCATCGAAACATCTATTTTAATTTCAAGAATCGAAGTATATCGAAATGAAAACAGCAACATTGATTATGTATCGAATCGTTTTGCAATATTGAAATAATCGGTATCGAATCGTTTTGCTATGCAATTAATCAATACTACATGTTTGTGCAGGTATTTAGCCTTTTTTAGAAGAAAAAAGAAAAAGAGGGGTTTAATTACTTAATTTAAAATAATTGTTTTTTAAATAGTTACTGTATCGATTTCAAATCATTGAATCGTATCGTATTGGATCGCTATAATGAATCAATATGGTCCATGTATCGTATCGTCAACCATGTATCGTATCGTCAACCATGTATCGTATCGTCAACCATGTATCGTATCGTCAACCATGTATCGTATCATCAACCATGTATCGTATCGTCAACCATGTATCGTATCGTCAACCATGTATCGTATCATCAACCATGTATCGTATCGTCAACCATGTATCGTATCATCAACCATGTATCGTATCGTCAACCATGTATCGTATCGTCAACCATGTATCGTATCGTCAACCATGTATCGTATCGTCAACCATGTATCGTATCATCAACCATGTATCGTATCGTCAACCATGTATAGTGATACGTATCGTATGTCCCATCGCCCAGGACGAAGTACTTTGTCCTTTCTATTAGTAACGCCCGACGCCCAGGACGAAGTATTGTCCAAAAGACGAAGATTATTGATATGAGAACGGATCGCATGGCTGTATAGCCCAGGCGCGCCTCCTGGGCAATCCTCGGTGACGCGCAAGAGTGAGACGTAGTGAGACGTAGAAAGAGGATAATTCAAGCTTTTCGTACAGCTGCAATGTTGGTGTGTTTAACATTGTTTAATGCAATCAGACAGGACTTTTCTGTTGGGCTGTCAAGGCCAGAAAGTAGTTTTTTGCCACTCAGGGGGCGTTCCCACATAACTTCCACTCAGGGGGCGTTCCCACATAACTTCCACTCAGGGGGCGTTCCCACATAACTTCCACTCAGGGGGCGTTCCCACATAACTTCCACTCAGGGGGCGTTCCCACATAACTTCAACTCAGGGGGCGTTCCGACATAACTTCCACTCAGGGGGCGTTCCCACATAACTTCCACTCAGGGGGCGTTCCCACATAACTTCCACTCAGGGGGCGTTCCCACATAACTTCCACTCAGGGGGCGTTCCCACATAACTTCCACTCAGGGGGCGTTCCCACATAACTTCCACTCAGGGGGCGTTCCCACATAACTTCCACTCAGGGGGCGTTCCCACATAACTTCCACTCAGGGGGCGTTCCCACATAACTCCCACTCAGGGGGCGTTCCCACATAACTTCCAGGTACGATGATGTCACGCGCATACCCTCTATAATGGAACAGCGTAGATGTAACAGGCAGGAAGTGGAAATGGGCCACTTAGAGTGAGATGGAGGTGTGCAACATGGAGACAGAGACGACAAAGACTGTTCTGAAAGAATGTGATTGAAAACTCACTGCCTGGTGTTGAAATGACGTCTATTGTTATTGGTGGAGTTGTTGTTGTTGTTGTTGTTGTTGTCCCGTCACCATGGCCTGTAGGGATCACAAAGACAGAAAACACAAGTAAATACATCATTGTCTCCACCAGGCCGACGGCATGTGTCCGTCCGTCCGTCCGTCCGTCCGTCCGTCCGTCCGTCCGTCAGCGAACATCTAAACTCCGTCATCGTTGGCCTGATTGAGGTGAAACTGTGCACACACACTCCCAAGTAGGCTGGTGCGTGCAATGACACTGTCAATCAACTGGCTCAGGCAGAGGCTGGGGAATTGTACACGTTAGGGGACTTAGGCAGGGGCCGATTCATACTCCTATTTTACCGCTGTAGTGCCGAAATGATTTCGGCTCGTCAGAAATTTTCAGTAGCACCGAAGAGCCGACTTTATGATGGTACCCGCCCCCCCCCCCCCCCCCCCGCCCCCCCCAAACCTCAAATGACGTCACATTGTAGGCTCTACAGAGCCCAACCGACTTTTATTCGGCTCTAAAATAGGAGTATGAATCGCGCCTTAGGCAGAGGACTTAGGCAGAGGACTTAGGCAGAGGACTTAGGCAGGGGACTTAGGCAGAGGACTTAGGCAGGGGACTTAGGCAGAGGACTTAGGCAGAGGACTTAGGCAGAGGACTTAGGCAGGGGACTTAGGCAGAGGACTTAGGCAGAGGACTTAGGCAGGGGACTTAGGCAGAGGACTTAGGCAGAGGACTTAGGCAGGGGCCGATTCATACTCCTATTTTACCGCTGTAGTGCCGAAATGATTTCGGCTCGTCAGAAATTTTCAGTAGCACCGAAGAGCCGACTTTATGGCGGTACCCGCCCCCCCCAAACCTCAAATGACGTCACATTGTAGGCAACCGACTTTTATTCGGCTCTAAAATAGGAGTATGAATCGCGCCTTAGGCAGGGGACTTATGCAGAGCCTGACCAAAGCCTTTTTTGGCGGTTCTGAAAAACGCGTGTCCGACCCGACTCAAGGACCGGGCACTGCACTCCCTGTGGTGGCGTGCAAACAAACGTGTGTCGAATTTGAAGTGCGGGTGGGGCGGACGGTTCTGGAGTTACGTGGATTACAGATGATATGTAGATCATATTTGATGTAATGTCTGTAGGTATCCTTACACGTGACGCCTGCGTCCTCGTGGTGGTTACAGTTGTGGTGTCCTAGCGACGGTGTCTCACACTGGGACAGTGAATACTCGTCTCCCTGGCAATGGACGTCGTCCAGCCAGATGGGACCGCTGGCGCTGCCGTAGTGGGTACTGCCGCCAGCATGGACGGCTGCACCACAGCCCAGCTCCCTGCACACCACCTGGGCATCGGGACGGTTAAATGAGAATTCTGCAGTAGCCATTTTCTTTACTGAATTCTGTTGATAATGTGTATTTGACCCAATGTTAATGGCGGGAAAAACATATATTTAAGGGGACATAGGGCTATGGCGGAACAACATTGTGTGGAAATATTTTATTTCGTATCTACAACAGATGTAAACAGAAGAAAAAGTGTGATTTAAGAAGAGATCTAGCGTTAGCATGGAGGGTAAATCCCATAAATCGTTGTTTTTTTATTTATTATTATTATTATTTTTTGCTTTTTCCAGTGACGAGGGGATACATGTCTACATCTTATGGTAGAATTCACCTTTACATTTGTGTCACTAACCGTTTAGGTGCAGGACTTTATAAACGAAATTAACCAAAATCAAGTCATATAAAAATTTATTCTGATTCCTTCTAGTTCAAAAAAAGTTGATTAACACCCGTAGATATTTACTCCATTAAATTATAGCGCCCAGCGATTTATAGAAGCGGAGCACATTTAGCGACGGACCGGATGTTCTCCCGGATGTGGCTGAAGTAGCTAGATGTAGCCAAAACACTCTTGAGGCGATCGACAACAATGGGAGGTATGATTAATTATATCGCGACTAGCGACGGGCCGTCTAACACATAATCTTTTCTTAGAATTGGACGGAATGATTTAGATCAAGAGTTATTAACGTTTTAAGATTTTCGATCTCGTCGGCTAAAATGGGGGGGGAGCATTTTCGATGACGTCCCACTGTTGCGAATGTTGCGCAACAGACGCTCCCAGCCTGTGGAGCGATCCGATCCGTTTTGATATCAATAATCTCCGTCCTTTTGATCAATCTCCATCTTGAGCGCTGGGCGTTACTAATTGATAGGGTGGAGAACTCTGTCCTGTGCGCTCAGGGTGTTAACTAGCTCTATTTTGCCTACACACTAAATATTTTCGGAATATTGGTCCTTCGAGCTGGATTTTACACCCACTACGGCAACCTCAAACAGCCCTTACTGTATATATACATATTAAATGGCATGCCTACCTGGGCATCGTCCATGTCCCAGAAGTCGTCACACACTGACCCCCACTGCCCCTGGTGGTAGACCTCCACCCTGCCAGAGCACTCGTTGGTACCGTTCAAGCGTATCATCTGGTACGCTGGAATATACACACATTACAATATGGAGGCAGTTAGACTGGAATATACACACATTACAATATGGAAGCAGTTAGACTGGAATATACACACATTACAATATGGAGGCAGTTAGACTGGAATATACACACATTACAATATGGAGGCAGTTAGACTGGAATATACACACATTACAATATGGAAGCAGTTAGACTGGAATATACACACATTACAATATGGAGGCAGTTAGACTGGAATATAGACACATTACAATATGGAGGCAGTTAGACTGGAATATAGACACATTACAATATGGAGGCAGTTAGCAGACGACCGTCTCACTTGGCAGTTATCGATTGGATTTAACATATTAAATTTGTATTGGAATGTGCAATGCCTTTGATGTAGGGGTGTAACGATATTAGTAACTGCATCGAAACATCTATTTTAATTTCAAGAATCGAAGTATATCGAAATGAAAACAGCAACATTGATTATGTATCGAATCGTTTTGCAATATTGAAATAATCGGTATCGAATCGTTTTGCTATGCAATTAATCAATACTACATGTTTGTGCAGGTATTTAGCCTTTTTTAGAAGAAAAAAGAAAAAGAGGGGTTTAATTACTTAATTTAAAATAATTGTTTTTTAAATAGTTACTGTATCGATTTCAAATCATTGAATCGTATCGTATTGGATCGCTATAATGAATCAATATGGTCCATGTATCGCATCGTCAACCATGTATCGTATCGTCAACCATGTATCGTATCGTATCGTCAACCATGTATCGTATCGTCAACCATGTATCGTGATACGTATCGTATATCCCATCGCCCAGGACGAAGTACTTTGTCCTTTCTATTAGTAACGCCCGACGCCCAGGACGAAGTACTTTGTCCTTTCTATTAGTAACGCCCGACGCCCAGGACGAAGTATTGTCCAAAAGACGAAGATTATTGATATGAGAACGGATCGCATGGCTGTATAGCCCAGGCGCGCCTCCTGGGAAATCCTCGGTGACGCGCAAGAGTGAGACGTCATCGAAAAACTCCCTCCTCTGTTAACTGATGAAAATGAATCTAAATCATCCCGTCTTTTTATGAAAAAAGATCCTGTGTTAGACGGCGCTCCGCGGTCCAGTCGCTAGTCTTGATAGATTTATTCTTGTCTCCCGTTGTTGTCGATCGACTCTAGAGTGGTGTGGCTATTGTTAGCTGCTACACACACACATCAACAACTTCCGCCGGTCCGTCCGGAAAAGGGGTCCGTGTTTATAAATCATATGGGCACATTAATGTAATGGATTAAATAACCCTGGGCACTTAAAGTGTTAAAATGTATCGTTACAACCCTACTTTGATGTGAGGACTTGGAGGTGCGCTATTTATTTACTCAAAAGACGTAATATTAACGTTTATTTGCCCGACCCTGATGTCATTGTCACTGCACTGAGAACTCTGACAACGGGTAAAGTTGTGTCGCTGTAACTTGGTGTGTATGTTGCTGAGGAACCAATAGAGAGTATGCACATGCATGATTTCCCCATCAGGACACGCCCCCCTCATCTAGACTGAGTGGCAAAACATTGAGCAGCATGGAGGGTTGGAAGCGCTCGTTGGAAATCACTCAACCTTCCTGCGTTCCACCTGTTTCTAAATGTCACATAATGCAGGAGGCAGCAAAATGTTGTGTTATTGAAAACAAGCACTTCCAAACCCTGACACTTTCTTGACAGAAAGTAGCTCATAATGTTTCTATGGTGGATTTTCATGAAACAAAAACTTTGCAGATAGAAAGATTAATTCAAGCTTTTCGTACAGCTGCAATGTTGGTGTGTTTAACATTGTTTAATGCAATCAGACAGGACTTTTCTGTTGGGCTGTCAAGGCCAGAAAGTAGTTTTTTGCCACTCAGGGGGCGTTCCCACATAACTTCCACTCAGGGGGCGTTCCCACATAACTTCCACTCAGGGGGCGTTCCCACATAACTTCCACTCAGGGGGCGTTCCCACATAACTTCCACTCAGGGGGCGTTCCCACATAACTTCCACTCAGGGGGCGTTCCCACATAACTTCCAGGTACGATGATGTCACGCGCATACCCTCTATAATGGAACAGCGTAGATGTAACAGGCAGGAAGTGGAAATGGGCCACTTAGAGTGAGATGGAGGTGTGCAACATGGAGACAGAGACGACAAAGACTGTTCTGAAAGAATGTGATTGAAAACTCACTGCCTGGTGTTGAAATGACGTCTATTGTTATTGGTGGAGTTGTTGTTGTTGTTGTTGTTGTTGTCCCGTCACCATGGCCTGTAGGGATCACAAAGACAGAAAACACAAGTAAATACATCATTGTCTCCACCAGGCCGACGGCATGTGTCCGTCCGTCCGTCCGTCCGTCCGTCCGTCCGTCCGTCCGTCCGTCCGTCAGCGAACATCTAAACTCCGTCATCGTTGGCCTGATTGAGGTGAAACTGTGCACACACACTCCCAAGTAGGCTGGTGCGTGCAATGACACTGTCAATCAACTGGCTCAGGCAGAGGCTGGGGAATTGTACACGTTAGGGGACTTAGGCAGGGGCCGATTCATACTCCTATTTTACCGCTGTAGTGCCGAAATGATTTTGGCTCGTCAGAAATTTTCAGTAGCATCGAAGAGCCGACTTTATGACGGTACCCGCCCCCCCCAAACCTCAAATGACGTCACATTGTAGGCTCTACAGAGCCCAACCGACTTTTATTCGGCTCTAAAATAGGAGTATGAATCGCGCCTTAGGCAGAGGACTTAGGCAGAGGACTTAGGCAGAGGACTTAGGCAGGGGACTTAGGCAGAGGACTTAGGCAGGGGACTTAGGCAGAGGACTTAGGCAGAGGACTTAGGCAGAGGACTTAGGCAGGGGACTTAGGCAGAGGACTTAGGCAGGGGACTTAGGCAGAGGACTTAGGCAGAGGACTTAGGCAGGGGACTTAGGCAGAGGACTTAGGCAGAGGACTTAGGCAGGGGCCGATTCATACTCCTATTTTACCGCTGTAGTGCCGAAATGATTTCGGCTCGTCAGAAATTTTCAGTAGCACCGAAGAGCCGACTTTATGGCGGTACCCGCCCCCCCCAAACCTCAAATGACGTCACATTGTAGGCAACCGACTTTTATTCGGCTCTAAAATAGGAGTATGAATCGCGCCTTAGGCAGGGGACTTATGCAGAGCCTGACCAAAGCCTTTTTTGGCGGTTCTGAAAAACGCGTGTCCGACCCGACTCAAGGACCGGGCACTGCACTCCCTGTGGTGGCGTGCAAACAAACGTGTGTCGAATTTGAAGTGCGGGTGGGGCGGACGGTTCTGGAGTTACGTGGATTACAGATGATATGTAGATCATATTTGATGTAATGTCTGTAGGTATCCTTACACGTGACGCCTGCGTCCTCGTGGTGGTTACAGTTGTGGTGTCCTAGCGACGGTGTCTCACACTGGGACAGTGAATACTCGTCTCCCTGGCAATGGACGTCGTCCAGCCAGATGGGACCGCTGGCGCTGCCGTAGTGGGTACTGCCGCCAGCATGGACGGCTGCACCACAGCCCAGCTCCCTGCACACCACCTGGGCATCGGGACGGTTAAATGAGAATTCTGCAGTAGCCATTTTCTTTACTGAATTCTGTTGATAATGTGTATTTGACCCAATGTTAATGGCGGGAAAAACATATATTTAAGGGGACATAGGGCTATGGCGGAACAACATTGTGTGGAAATATTTTATTTCGTATCTACAACAGATGTAAACAGAAGAAAAAGTGTGATTTAAGAAGAGATCTAGCGTTAGCATGGAGGGTAAATCCCATAAATCGTTGTTTTTTTATTTATTATTATTATTATTTTTTGCTTTTTCCAGTGACGAGGGGATACATGTCTACATCTTATGGTAGAATTCACCTTTACATTTGTGTCACTAACCGTTTAGGTGCAGGACTTTATAAACGAAATTAACCAAAATCAAGTCATATAAAAATTTATTCTGATTCCTTCTAGTTCAAAAAAAGTTGATTAACACCCGTAGATATTTACTCCATTAAATTATAGCGCCCAGCGATTTATAGAAGCGGAGCACATTTAGCGACGGACCGGATGTTCTCCCGGATGTGGCTGAAGTAGCTAGATGTAGCCAAAACACTCTTGAGGCGATCGACAACAATGGGAGGTATGATTAATTATATCGCGACTAGCGACGGGCCGTCTAACACATAATCTTTTCTTAGAATTGGACGGAATGATTTAGATCAAGAGTTATTAACGTTTTAAGATTTTCGATCTCGTCGGCTAAAATGGGGGGGGAGCATTTTCGATGACGTCCCACTGTTGCGAATGTTGCGCAACAGACGCTCCCAGCCTGTGGAGCGATCCGATCCGTTTTGATATCAATAATCTCCGTCCTTTTGATCAATCTCCATCTTGAGCGCTGGGCGTTACTAATTGATAGGGTGGAGAACTCTGTCCTGTGCGCTCAGGGTGTTAACTAGCTCTATTTTGCCTACACACTAAATATTTTCGGAATATTGGTCCTTCGAGCTGGATTTTACACCCACTACGGCAACCTCAAACAGCCCTTACTGTATATATACATATTAAATGGCATGCCTACCTGGGCATCGTCCATGTCCCAGAAGTCGTCACACACTGACCCCCACTGCCCCTGGTGGTAGACCTCCACCCTGCCAGAGCACTCGTTGGTACCGTTCAAGCGTATCATCTGGTACGCTGGAATATACACACATTACAATATGGAGGCAGTTAGACTGGAATATACACACATTACAATATGGAAGCAGTTAGACTGGAATATACACACATTACAATATGGAGGCAGTTAGACTGGAATATAGACACATTACAATATGGAGGCAGTTAGACTGGAATATACACACATTACAATATGGAAGCAGTTAGACTGGAATATACACACATTACAATATGGAGGCAGTTAGACTGGAATATAGACACATTACAATATGGAGGCAGTTAGACTGGAATATAGACACATTACAATATGGAGGCAGTTAGCAGACGACCGTCTCACTTGGCAGTTATCGATTGGATTTAACATATTAAATTTGTATTGGAATGTGCAATGCCTTTGATGTAGGGGTGTAACGATATTAGTAACTGCATCGAAACATCTATTTTAATTTCAAGAATCGAAGTATATCGAAATGAAAACAGCAACATTGATTATGTATCGAATCGTTTTGCAATATTGAAATAATCGGTATCGAATCGTTTTGCTATGCAATTAATCAATACTACATGTTTGTGCAGGTATTTAGCCTTTTTTAGAAGAAAAAAGAAAAAGAGGGGTTTAATTACTTAATTTAAAATAATTGTTTTTTAAATAGTTACTGTATCGATTTCAAATCATTGAATCGTATCGTATTGGATCGCTATAATGAATCAATATGGTCCATGTATCGCATCGTCAACCATGTATCGTATCGTCAACCATGTATCGTATCGTATCGTCAACCATGTATCGTATCGTCAACCATGTATCGTGATACGTATCGTATATCCCATCGCCCAGGACGAAGTACTTTGTCCTTTCTATTAGTAACGCCCGACGCCCAGGACGAAGTACTTTGTCCTTTCTATTAGTAACGCCCGACGCCCAGGACGAAGTACTTTGTCCTTTCTATTAGTAACGCCCGACGCCCAGGACGAAGTACTTTGTCCTTTCTATTAGTAACGCCCGACGCCCAGGACGAAGTATTGTCCAAAAGACGAAGATTATTGATATGAGAACGGATCGCATGGCTGTATAGCCCAGGCGCGCCTCCTGGGAAATCCTCGGTGACGCGCAAGAGTGAGACGTCATCGAAAAACTCCCTCCTCTGTTAACTGATGAAAATGAATCTAAATCATCCCGTCTTTTTATGAAAAAAGATCCTGTGTTAGACGGCGCTCCGCGGTCCAGTCGCTAGTCTTGATAGATTTATTCTTGTCTCCCGTTGTTGTCGATCGACTCTAGAGTGGTGTGGCTATTGTTAGCTGCTACACACACACATCAACAACTTCCGCCGGTCCGTCCGGAAAAGGGGTCCGTGTTTATAAATCATATGGGCACATTAATGTAATGGATTAAATAACCCTGGGCACTTAAAGTGTTAAAATGTATCGTTACAACCCTACTTTGATGTGAGGACTTGGAGGTGCGCTATTTATTTACTCAAAAGACGTAATATTAACGTTTATTTGCCCGACCCTGATGTCATTGTCACTGCACTGAGAACTCTGACAACGGGTAAAGTTGTGTCGCTGTAACTTGGTGTGTATGTTGCTGAGGAACCAATAGAGAGTATGCACATGCATGATTTTCCCATCAGGACACGCCCCCCTCATCTAGACTGAGTGGCAAAACATTGAGCAGCATGGAGGGTTGGAGTTTGGAAGCGCTCGTTGGAAATCACTCAACCGTCCTGCGTACCACCTGTTTCTAAATGTCACATAATACAGGAGGCAGCAAAATGTTGTGTTATTGAAAACAAGCACTTCCAAACCCTGACACTTTCTTGACAGAAAGTAGCTCATAATGTTTCTATGGTGGATTTTCATGAAACAAAAACTTTGCAGATAGAAAGAGGATAATTCAAGCTTTTCGTACAGCTGCAATGTTGGTGTGTTTAACATTGTTTAATGCAATCAGACAGGACTTTTCTGTTGGGCTGTCAAGGCCAGAAAGTAGTTTTTTGCCACTCAGGGGGCGTTCCCACATAACTTCCACTCAGGGGGCGTTCCCACATAACTTCCACTCAGGGGGCGTTCCCACATAACTTCCACTCAGGGGGCGTTCCCACATAACTTCCACTCAGGGGGCGTTCCCACATAACTTCCACTCAGGGGGCGTTCCCGCATAACTTCCACTCAGGGGGCGTTCCCGCATAACTTCCACTCAGGGGGCGTTCCCGCATAACTTCCACTCAGGGGGCGTTCCCACATAACTTCCACTCAGGGGGCGTTCCCACATAACTTCCACTCAGGGAGCGTTCCCACATAACTTCCAGGTACGATGATGTCACGCGCATACCCTCTATAATGGAACAGCGTAGATGTAACAGGCAGGAAGTGGAAATGGGCCACTTAGAGTGAGATGGAGGTGTGCAACATGGAGACAGAGACGACAAAGACTGTTCTGAAAGAATGTGATTGAAAACTCACTGCCTGGTGTTGAAATGACGTCTATTGTTATTGGTGGAGTTGTTGTTGTTGTTGTTGTTGTTGTCCCGTCACCATGGCCTGTAGGGATCACAAAGACAGAAAACACAAGTAAATACATCATTGTCTCCACCAGGCCGACGGCATGTGTCCGTCCGTCCGTCCGTCCGTCCGTCCGTCCGTCCGTCAGCGAACATCTAAACTCCGTCATCGTTGGCCTGATTGAGGTGAAACTGTGCACACACACTCCCAAGTAGGCTGGTGCGTGCAATGACACTGTCAATCAACTGGCTCAGGCAGAGGCTGGGGAATTGTACACGTTAGGGGACTTAGGCAGGGGCCGATTCATACTCCTATTTTACCGCTGTAGTGCCGAAATGATTTCGGCTCGTCAGAAATTTTCAGTAGCACCTGTAGCAACTGCCACACATGTTATACTATGATTTATTTTTAATATCAACATTTAAAAGTGTATGTTGTATTATTTAATATTTCTAATTAACGCCATCTGTCAAGGGTAAGGTCCTATATATTCTGTGCTGTCTACGTTGTGATTTTGTTATTATTTGGGGGGTTTAAAGACTATGTTTATGATTTGATGTATTTTGATTGACACGGGTCTGGAGTTGGACTGACGCCCATAAAGTAGGCAGAGGTTACCGGCTGTCGGGAGACCTGAGAGAGAGACAGACAAACACACAGGGAGTCTACGAGGGACCTGGATACGTTTGTTCTTCTATATCTCTTATAAGCTGTAGCTACAAGAACGATTGTGCTCATTGTATGAAGCGGCTCGAGATGTCCTTCTGAACTGGTGAGATCGTTCGTCTTTTATTTATTTATTTATATCTTCGTCCCGCGAGAATCCGCGGTGTTGTTCTTCCTCATCGTTGGGAGTACATTCAACTGGATTACATTCGCTACGGGGACTTTATTTACTACGTCATTACTTTATTACTTCTATTCTACTTCTGAGGGAGTGTTACGTTCGGGAGGGAACGTTGGAACAACAGACTTTGTTTGGAAAACAACCACGGAACAATACAAAACAATAAAGCGCGTGCGTGAGACACGGACACTCGGTAGATTCATTCATCATTCAACTCGCTGTATAACCTGTCTGTGTAACTGTATGTTGATTCCACTTGCTTTGATTAGATAAAAGGTTAACGTGAGCTTTGCTTCTGACTGTGTTTACTGCATGCATATTTAGGCTGTTTTCATTACATTCCACTTTATCAGATTGTATCCTAAGAGGAGATCATTCGCAATCCGTAATTTAAATAATAGTAACAGTGATAGTAATATCTGAACGTTACACACCGAAGAGCCGACTTTATGACGGTACCCGCCCCCCCCAAACCTCAAATGACGTCACATTGTAGGCTCTACAGAGCCCAACCCACTTTTATTTGGCTCTAAAATAGGAGTATGAATCGCGGCCATGACACTCACAACATTCATACAACAAGCATGCATCAATGTTTTAAAGGTCTAAGTGAGGCCTTAGGCCTCACATGGTTTGTAGTCCACATTTTGGACTACAAGCTGTTGTATGGCTTTCGGCTGTGTTTCGACTGCGCCCCTCCCCCTCATACAACACAAATGGTGTGTCAAACCATGTGACTCCCATTGGAAATGCATTGGGGCAAGCTGTGTCACACCCTTTGTATACAACAAGCATACAGCAATATGTTGCGACCGTGTGAGTGAGGCCTTAGTGCTGGAGTTTGGAAGCGCTCGTTAGATATCACTCAACTGCCCTGCATACCACCTGTTTTGAATTAGTACATGATGCAGGAGGCAGCAGGAGGATATTGCTTTACTGAAAACGAGTGCTTCCAAACTCTGATGGAAACATGGCCGCGGTCTGCAAATGGTCAATAGAGATCCACCAGAATCCCTATAAATGAATTATGGTACTATATATACCTGTGCTCATGTAGTTTACTGAGGGTCGAACCCCACTCTAGGGGCTAGCACGGGTCCATAACATTGGACCCCGTCCCGAAACTGAACCAAGGATATTTGGTAGCGAACCGAACGGTCCACCTTTTGATGTCTATGTGTGCACGTCTGCTCTCCTTTGATGTCTATGTGTGCACGTCTGCTCTGATGTCTATGTGTGCACGTCCCTCTGCTCTCCCACCTGACACTTGTTAAACCATAGAGTAATACAAGGATAGAGGCTGAACCGGAGCGTTAGCGTTAATGGGGGCTTGTGTTAAACGCATCATGCCGCTCGCGACGCTCAACGTCCTTCATGATCTCCTTCCTACTCCAGGCAATCTCACGCTGAGACACTGAGACGGTGAACACTGACTTACCCTGACACGTGACCCCTGTGATGTCATGTCTGTAGCTATCCTTACCCTGACACGTGACCCCTGTGATGTCATGTCTGTAGCTATCCTTACCCTGACACGTGACCCCTGCGTCCTCGCCGTGGCCACAGTTGTGGTCTCCTAGCGACGGGGTGATACACTGGGACAGTGAATACTCGTCTCCCTGGCACTGGACGTCGTCCAGCCAGATGGGACCGCTGGCTTGGCCGTAGTGAGCTTTCATACCGGCATGGACAGCAGCACCACAGCCCACCTCCCTGCACACCACCTGCGCATTGGGACAGTTACATGTGTGTCACTAACCGTTTAGGTGCAGGACTTAATAACCCAGATTAACCCAAATCAAGTCATGTAAAAATGTATTCGTATTTATTTTAGTTAAAAAGAAGAGTTATTCTGTCCTTTATTACGTGGGTGGGGCTTCCCAGTCTTTATTTTATTTCTGCTACTTATAATTTGTGTTACCTCAGCAGGAATGGAACGGTACCTCTACACTGAAGAGTAGAATATTAAACTGTCCCTTGTGTCCTATCCACCAGAGCCCTGTGGTGGATGGACATCTTAACTAGCCCCTAATCTCCCTACACACTACATATATTCTGAATATTGGTCCTTCGAGCCGGATGTTACACCACTACGGTGACAGCCAGAGACAGCATAACGGAACTCTGACCAGCCCCTACTGTATATAGAGACATTTTAAATGGCAGTTAACAGACCCATGCCTACCTGGGCATCGTCCATGTCCCAGTGGTCGTCACACACTGACCCCCACTGCCCCTGGTGGTAGACCTCCACCCTGCCAGAGCACTCGTTGGTACCGTTCAAGCGTATCATCTGGTACGCTGGAATATACACACATTACAATATGGAGGCAGTTAGACTGGAATATACACACATTACAATATGGAAGCAGTTAGACTGGAATATACACACATTACAATATGGAGGCAGTTAGACTGGAATATACACACATTACAATATGGAGGCAGTTAGACTGGAATATACACACATTACAATATGGAAGCAGTTAGACTGGAATATACACACATTACAATATGGAGGCAGTTAGACTGGAATATACACACATTACAATATGGAGGCAGTTAGACTGGAATATACACACATTATAATATGGAGGCAGTTAGACTGGAATATACACACATTACAATATGGAGGCAGTTAGACTGGAATATAGACACATTACAATATGGAGGCAGTTAGACTGGAATATAGACACATTACAATATGGAGGCAGTTAGACTGGAATATAGACACATTACAATATGGAGGCAGTTAGCAGACGACCGTCTCACTTGGCAGTTATCGATTGGATTTAACATATTAAATTTGTATTGGAATGTGCAATGCCTTTGATGTAGGGGTGTAACGATATTAGTAACTGCATCGAAACATCTATTTTAATTTCAAGAATCGAATGTGCAGGTATTTAGCCTTTTTTAGAAGAAAAAAGAAAAAGAGGGGTTTAATTACTTAATTTAAAATAATTGTTTTTTAAATAGTTACTGTATCGATTTCAAATCATTGAATCGTATCGTATTGGATCGCTATAATGAATCAATATGGTCCATGTATCGCATCGTCAACCATGTATCGTATCGTCAACCATGTATCGTATCGTCAACCATGTATCGTATCGTCAACGATGTATCGTATCGTCAACCATGTATCGCATCGTCAACCATGTATCGTATCGTCAACCATGTATAGTGATACGTATCGTATATCCCATCGCCCAGGACGAAGTACTTTGTCCTTTCTATTAGTAACGCCCGACGCCCAGGACGAAGTACTTTGTCCTTTCTATTAGTAACGCCCGACGCCCAGGACGAAGTATTGTCCAAAAGACGAAGATTATTGATATGAGAACGGATCGCATGGCTGTATAGCCCAGGCGCGCCTCCTGGGAAATCCTCGGTGACGCGCAAGAGTGAGACGTCATCGAAAAACTCCCTCCTCTGTTAACTGATGAAAATGAATCTAAATCATCCCGTCTTTTTATGAAAAAAGATCCTGTGTTAGACGGCGCTCCGCGGTCCAGTCGCTAGTCTTGATAGATTTATTCTTGTCTCCCGTTGTTGTCGATCGACTCTAGAGTGGTGTGGCTATTGTTAGCTGCTACACACACACATCAACAACTTCCGCCGGTCCGTCCGGAAAAGGGGTCCGTGTTTATAAATCATATGGGCACATTAATGTAATGGATTAAATAACCCTGGGCACTTAAAGTGTTAAAATGTATCGTTACAACCCTACTTTGATGTGAGGACTTGGAGGTGCGCTTTTTATTTACTCAAAAGACGTAATATTTACGTTTATTTGCCCGACCCTGATGTCATTGTCACTGCACTGAGAACTCTGACAACGGGTAAAGTTGTGTCGCTGTAACTTGGTGTGTATGTTACTGAGGAACCAATAGAGAGTATGTACATGCATGATTTCCCCATCAGGACACGCCCCCCTCATCTAGACTGAGTGGCAAAAAATTGAGCAGCATGGAGTGTTGGAGTTTGGAAGCGCTCGTTGGAAATCACTCAACCGTCCTGCGTACCACCTGTTTCTAAATGTCACATAATACAGGAGGCAGCAAAATGTTGTGTTATTGAAAACAAGCACTTCCAAACCCTGACACTTTCTTGACAGAAAGTAGCTCATAATGTTTCTATGGTGGATTTTCATGAAACAAAAACTTTGCAGATAGAAAGAGGATAATTCAAGCTTTTCGTACAGCTGCAATGTTGGTGTGTTTAACATTGTTTAATGCAATCAGACAGGACTTTTCTGTTGGGCTGTCAAGGCCAGAAAGTAGTTTTTTGCCACTCAGGGGGCGTTCCCACATAACTTCCACTCAGGGGGCGTTCCCACATAACTTCCACTCAGGGGGCGTTCCCACATAACTTCCACTCAGGGGGCGTTCCCACATAACTTCCACTCAGGGGGCGTTCCCGCATAACTTCCACTCAGGGGGCGTTCCCACATAACTTCCACTCAGGGGGCGTTTCCACATAACTTCCACTCAGGGGGCGTTCCCACATAACTTCCAGGTACGATGATGTCACGCGCATACCCTCTATAATGGAACAGCGTAGATGTAACAGGCAGGAAGTGGAAATGGGCCACTTAGAGTGAGATGGAGGTGTGCAACATGGAGACAGAGACGACAAAGACTGTTCTGAAAGAATGTGATTGAAAACTCACTGCCTGGTGTTGAAATGACGTCTATTGTTATTGGTGGAGTTGTTGTTGTTGTTGTTGTTGTCCCGTCACCATGGCCTGTAGGGATCACAAAGACAGAAAACACAAGTAAATACATCATTGTCTCCACCAGGCCGACGGCATGTGTCCGTCCGTCCGTCCGTCCGTCCGTCCGTCCGTCCGTCAGCGAACATCTAAACTCCGTCATCGTTGGCCTGATTGAGGTGAAACTGTGCACACACACTCCCAAGTAGGCTGGTGCGTGCAATGACACTGTCAATCAACTGGCTCAGGCAGAGGCTGGGGAATTGTACACGTTAGGGGACTTAGGCAGGGGCCGATTCATACTCCTATTTTACCGCTGTAGTGCCGAAATGATTTTGGCTCGTCAGAAATTTTCAGTAGCATCGAAGAGCCGACTTTATGACGGTACCCGCCCCCCCCCAAACCTCAAATGACGTCACATTGTAGGCTCTACAGAGCCCAACCGACTTTTATTCGGCTCTAAAATAGGAGTATGAATCGCGCCTTAGGCAGAGGACTTAGGCAGGGGACTTAGGCAGAGGACTTAGGCAGAGGACTTAGGCAGAGGACTTAGACAGGGGACTTAGGCAGAGGACTTAGGCAGGGGACTTAGGCAGGGGACTTAGGCAGGGGACTTAGGCAGGGGACTTAGGCAGAGGACTTAGGCAGAGGACTTAGGCAGAGGACTTAGGCAGGGGACTTAGGCAGAGGACTTAGGCAGAGGACTTAGGCAGAGGACTTAGGCAGGGGACTTAGGCAGAGGACTTAGGCAGAGGACTTAGGCAGAGGACTTAGGCAGGGGACTTAGGCAGAGGACTTAGGCAGGGGACTTAGGCAGAGCCTGACCAAAGCCTTTTGTGGCGGTTCTGGAAAACCGTGTGTCCGACCCGACTCAAGGACCGGGCACTGCACTCCCTGTGGTGACTCAAGGACCGGGCACTGCACTCCCTGTGGTGACTCAAGGACCGGGCACTGCACTCCCTGGGGTGACTCAAGGACCGGGCACCGCACTTCCTGTGGTGACTCAAGGACCGGGCACTGCACTCCCTGTGGTGACTCAAGGACCGGGCACCGCACTCCCTGTGGTGACTTAAGGACCGGGCACTGCACTCCCTGGGGTGACTCAAGGACCGGGCACCGCACTTCCTGTGGTGACTCAAGGACCGGGCACCGCACTCCCTGTGGTGACTCAAGGACCGGGCACCGCACTCCCTGTGGTGACTTAAGGACCGGGCACTGCACTCCCTGGGGTGACTCAAGGACCGGGCACCGCACTTCCTGTGGTGACTCAAGGACCGGGCACCGCACTCCCTGTGGTGACTCAAGGACCGGGCACCGCACTCCCTGTGGTGACTTAAGGACCGGGCACCGCACTCCCTGTGGTGACTTAAGGACCGGGCACTGCACTCCCTGTGGTGACTTAAGGACCGGGCACCGCACTCCCTGTGGTGACTTAAGGACCGGGCACCGCACTCCCTGTGGTGACTCAAGGACCGGGCACCGCACTCCCTGTGGTGACTTAAGGACCGGGCACTGCACTCCCTGTGGTGACTTAAGGACCGGGCACCGCACTCCCTGTGGTGACTCAAGGACCGGGCACCGCACTCCCTGTGGTGACTTAAGGACCGGGCACTGCACTCCCTGTGGTGACTTAAGGACCGGGCACCGCACTCCCTGTGGTGACTTAAGGACCGGGCACCGCACTCCCTGTGGTGACTTAAGGACCGGGCACTGCACTCCCTGTGGTGACTTAAGGACCGGGCACTGCACTCCCTGTGGTGACTCAAGGACCGGGCACCGCACTCCCTGTGGTGACTTAAGGACCGGGCACTGCACTCCCTGTGGTGACTTAAGGACCGGGCACCGCACTCCCTGTGGTGACTCAAGGACCGGGCACCGCACTCCCTGTGGTGGCGTGCAAACAAACGTGTGTCGAATTTGAAGTGCGGGTGGGGCGGACGGTTCTGGAGTTACGTGGATTACAGATGATATGTAGATCATATTTGATGTAATGTCTGTAGGTATCCTTACACGTGACGCCTGCGTCCTCGTGGTGGCCACAGTTGTGGTCTCCTAGCGACGGCGTCTCACACTGGGACAGTGAATACTCGTCTCCCTGGCACTGGACGTCGTCCAGCCAGATGGGACCGCTGGCTCTGCCGTAGTGGGTACTGCCGCCAGCATGGACGGCTGCACCACAGCCCAGCTCCCTGCACACCACCTGGGCATCGGGACGGTTAAATGAGAATTCTGCAGTAGCCATTTTCTTTACTGAATTCTGTTGATAATGTGTATTTGACCCAATGTTAATGGCGGGAAAAACATATATTTAAGGGGACATAGGGCTATGGCGGAACAACATTGTGTGGACATATTTTATTTCGTATCTACAACAGATGTAAACAGAAGAAAAAGTGCGATTTAAGAAGAGATCTAGCGTTAGCATGGAGGGTAAATCCCATAAATCGTTGTTTTTTTATTTATTATTATTATTATTTTCTGCTTTTTCCAGTGACGAGGGGATACATGTCTACATCTTACGGTAGAATTCACCTTTACATTTGTGTCACTAACCGTTTAGGTGCAGGACTTTATAAACGAAATTAACCAAAATCAATGTTTCTATGTCAGTTGTTCTCAGACATTTTCATGTCAAGGACCCTCAGAATGTATACGTATTTGGCTGCCGACCCCCATCTGTAAATATGTTGTTTCCAGGAACCCCCCCAGAAGCAAAGATTTGAGTTAAAAACGTTCGCTCTGAAATAATATATATTCAAAGATGTGTGCCACATTTTCACGATTAAAAAAAATAGCAGACCTACAAGTTCATAGTGCGGCACTCGGTGCCGCGCTATGAGCTTGTAGATCTGCTATTTTTCAATAGCTAAAGCATAACACAATGCTTAAAACACCAAAAGGGGTTCCCCCCCAGAATGGGTTAAAAAAGAGTTGATTAACACCCGTAGATATTTAATCCATTAAATCAGAGCCCAGCGATTTATAGCAGCGGAGCACATTTAGCGACGGACCGGATGTTCTCCCGGATGTGGCTGAAGTAGCTAGATGTAGCCAAAACACTCTTGAGGCGATCGACAAGAATGGGAGGTATGATTAATTATATCGCGACTAGCGACGGGCCGTCTAACACATAATCTTTTCTTAGAATTGGACGGAATGATTTAGATCAAGAGTTATTAACGTTTTAAGATTTTCGATCTCGTCGGCTAAAATGGGGGGGGGGGAACATTTTCGATGACGTCCCACTGTTGCGAATGTTGCGCAACAGACGCTCCCAGCCTGTGGAGCGATCCGATCCGTTTTGATATCAATAATCTCCGTCCTTTTGATCAATCTCCATCTTGAGCGCTGGGCGTTACTAATTGAAAGGGTGGAGAACTCTGTCCTGTGCGCTCAGGGTGTTAACTAGCCCCTATTTTGCCTACACACTAAATATTTTCGGAATATTGGTCCTTCGAGCCGGATTTTACACCCACTACGGCAACCTCAAACAGCCCTTACTGTATATATACACATATTAAATGGCATGCCTACCTGGGCATCGTCCATGTCCCAGAAGTCGTCACACACTGACCCCCACTGCCCCTGGTGGTAGACCTCCACCCTGCCAGAGCACTCGCTGGTACCGTTCAAGCGTATCATCTGGTACGCTGGAATATGCACACGTTACAATATGGAGGCAGTTAGACTGGAATATACACACGTTACAATATGGAGGCAGTTAGACTGGAATATACACACATTACAATATGGAGGCAGTTAGACTGGAATATACACACATTACAATATGGAGACAGTTAGACTGGAATATACACACATTACAATATGGAGACAGTTAGACTGGAATATACACACATTACAATATGGAGGCAGTTAGACTGGAATATACACACATTACAATATGGAGGCAGTTAGACTGGAATATACACACATTATAATATGGAGGCAGTTAGACTGGAATATACACACATTACAATATGGAAGCAGTTAGACTGGAATATACACACATTACAATATGGAGGCAGTTAGCAGACTGGAATATACACACGTTACAATATGGAGGCAGTTAGCAGACTGGAATAAACACACATTACAATATGGAGGCAGTTAGACTGGAATATACACACGTTACAATATGGAGGCAGTTAGCAGACTGGAATAAACACACATTACAATATGGAGGCAGTTAGACTGGAATATACACACGTTACAATATGGAGGCAGTTAGCAGACTGGAATAAACACACATTACAATATGGAGACAGTTAGACTGGAATATACACACATTACAATATGGAGGCAGTTAGCAGACTGGAATATACACACGTTACAATATGGAGGCAGTTAGCAGACGCTCATTATGTTGTTCAAAGTGACACTCCCACTCGGCAGTTATATGGATTGGATTTATCATATTAATGCACGATGCCTTTGATGTGAGGACGTGGAGGAGCGCTAATTATTTACTCTGTTAAAAGATGTAAAATGTATGTTTATTTCAATCCTGTTCAACATCGCCATCTATTTAGGTTACTTCTCTCACAACGACCCTGACGTCACTGCCCTCAGAACCCTGACAACGTGGTGTCGCTGGCATACTCCTGCATGAAGTGAGTGTCAAAGTGTGTTTGACATTGTTTAATGCGGGATTCGACGCACGCAGATTAGACACACCAACGTACCGACATGCGGAAACCACGGTCGGACATGCGGTCGGACATGCGCTGCTCCCATGCTCGCGGTTAGGGTTAGCCTACAGTATGTTTTAACAGCGGGCGACAGCCAGACGGATTTTCCGGAAGTTGTCTATGGGACCCCTACTGGCGACTACCGGCGATAGCAGGCGAACAGCCGATGGTCGGAAAGTGGGCGGAGCAACGTCGCCCGAAAATATACAAATTAATCTTTTTCGGGCGATAAGGCGATGTGTCGGCCGATGCACGCTCGCTGTTAAAACGTACTGTTAGGGTGAGGGTGTGAGGTAGGTTGTCGGTCGAATAATGACATGATGTTTAATCTGTCAGATAGGACTGTTCTGTGTGGATGTTTAATCTGTCAGATAGGACTGTTCTGTGTGGATGTTTAATCTGTCAGATAGGACTGTTCTGTGTGGATGTTTAAGCTGTCAGATAGGACTGTTCTGTGTGGATGTTTAAGGTGTCAGATAGGACTGTTCTGTGTGGATGTTTAAGGTGTCAGATAGGACTGTTCTGTGTGGATGTTTAAGGTGTCAGATAGGACTGTTCTGTGTGGATGTTTAATCTGTCAGATAGGACTGTTCTGTGTGGATGTTTAATCTGTCAGATAGGACTGTTCTGTGTGGATGTTTAATCTGTCAGTTAGGACTGTTCTGTGTGGATGTTTAATCTGTCAGATAGGACTGTTCTGTGTGGATGTTTAAGCTGTCAGATAGGACTGTTCTGTGTGGATGTTTAAGCTGTCAGATAGGACTGTTCTGTGTGGATGTTTAAGGTGTCAGATAGGACTGTTCTGTGTGGATGTTTAAGGTGTCAGATAGGACTGTTCTGTGTGGATGTTTAAGGTGTCAGATAGGACTGTTCTGTGTGGATATTTAAGCTGTCAGATAGGACTGTTCTGTGTGGATGTTTAAGGTGTCAGATAGGACTGTTCTGTGTGGATGTTTAAACTGTCAGATAGGACTGTTCTGTGTGGATGTTTAAGCTGTCAGATAGGACTGTTCTGTGTGGATGTTTAAGCTGTCAGATAGGACTGTTCTGTGTGGATGTTTAAGGTGTCAGATAGGACTGTTCTGTGTGGATGTTTAAGGTGTCAGATAGGACTGTTCTGTGTGGATGTTTAAGGTGTCAGATAGGACTGTTCTGTGTGGATGTTTAAGGTGTCAGATAGGACTGTTCTATGTAGATGTTTAAGCTGTCGAGTTCCAGAAAGTACTTTTCTTTTGCCACTCGGTATGCGTTCCCGCATAACGCCCGGGTATGATGGTGATGTCATGGCTCAAGAGGTAGAGCAGGTCGTCCAATGATCCATGGGTCGGCGGTTCGAATCCCGGCTCCTCCTGTCTACATGTCGAAGTGTCCTTGGGCAAGACACTGAACCCCAAATTGCTCCCGATGTGCTGGTTGGTGCCTTGCATGGCTTCCGCCGCCATCGGTGTATGAATGTGTGTGTGAATGGGTGAATGTAATGCACAATCTATGTAAAGCGCCTTGGATAAAGGCGCTATATAAATGCACCATTTACCATTTTACCCTCTATATTGCTGAGGAGCCAATCAGAGAAAGGCTCAGAAGTAAAGATTTAAGGTCCTTGTAGACTAGACGCGTTTTTTGGGGAAAAAACGGTGGAAAAAACGCTGCTAAAAATCTGAAAAACGCAGCAGTGTCCCAGGGACCTTTAGAAGTGGAAATGGGCCACTTAGGCTTCACTCACACTGTCACAACAGAATGTTGTATAGCTGATGCATGAGACTTGTTGACTGTTGCAAGCTCGCAATTAATTTCCAATGGGAGTCACGTGGTTTGAAGAGACAAACGTGTTGTATGAGGGGGAGGGGGGCAGTCGAAACACATACAACATACATACATACATCAGCTTGTAGGCAAAAATGTTGTATCAAACCATGTGACTTCCATTGGAAATGCATTGGGGCGGCCATGACACTTACAACTTGCTTACATCTACCAAGCAACATTGTTGTATGCTAGATGTATAGGTGTGACTGTGAGTGAAGCCATAGGCCTCACTCAGACCTTTACTGCATTGCTGTATGCTTGTTGGATGAATGTTGTGTAGTGTCATGGCCGCCCCAATGCATTTCCAATGGGAGTCACATGGTTTGACACAACATTTGTGTTGTATGAGGGGGAGGGGCGCAGTCGAAACACAGCCGAAAGCCATACAACAGCTTGTAGTCCAAAATGTGGACTACAAACCATGTGACCATTGGAAATACATTGGGGCGGACATGACACTACACAACATTCATCCAACAAGCATACAGCAATGCAGTAAAGGTCACACAACTGCGCCCCTCCCCCTCACACAACACAATGTTGGGTCAAACCATGTGACCTCCATTGGAAATGCATTGGGCCGCTGGGCGGCCATGACACAACACCCAACGAGCACGAGAATTGCATGAAAGGTGTGAGCTCAGCCTTAGAGTGAGTTGGAGGTGCAACATGGAGACAGAGATGACAAAGAACAGATTATTCTGAAAGAATGTGAATGAAAACTCACTGCCTGGTGTTGGAGTGGCTTCTGTTGTTGTTGTTGTTGTTGTTGCTGTTGTCCAGTTACCATGGCCTATACGGGTAACAAAGACAGAAAACACAAGTCAATACATCATTGTCTCCACCAGGCCGAAGGCGTGTATCTGTCCGTCCGTCCGTCTGTGAACAGCTAATCTCCGTCATCGTTGGCCTGATTGAGGTGAAACTGTGCACGCACACACACTCCCCCTGGAGGCCCGAGCAGAACCTCTCCCCCGAATCTTTCACATCGGCCTGTTATAGCGCCACCAGGAGGCCGAGTTTTGCGAAACCCCAAATAACGTGCACATCTGTAGACATGTGAGACATCAAGACTCATCTCTCAGATGTTTTCATATTATGTCCTGATTGGCTATGATTGACTTCCAAAGGTCCTGATTGGCTATGATTGACTTCCAAAGGTCCTGATTGGCTATGATTGACTTCCAAAGGTCCTGATTGGCTATGATTGACTTCCAAAGGTCCTGATTGGCTATGATTGACTTCCAAAGGTCCTGATTGGCTATGATTGACTTCCAAAGGTCCTGATTGGCTATGATTGACTTCCAAAGTTTGCATGAGTGGTCAGTTTTGACCAAAATGCTGGGACATAAAATGCCAAAAATAAATCATACAGATTGTGCACTAGTTTTGCCATCAAACTTTGCATGCAGATTCCCACTAGGCAGAGGAAGAAACCGCCCTACATCAAATCAGCCTCATGGTGGCGCTATAACATGAGCGTGAAACTTCACACGCACACTCCCTAGAGAGGAAACCCCTCTGCCTTGCATTCTTTGAGTGGTGCAACCACTCCAAGGAACAGCAATGTCCGTGCCAACCGTGTGTTCAACCGTGTTTGTGTGTGACTATGAGCACCAGTACCAATGAGTACCAAAGATGGCGCTGTTGTGCCAGAAACGGAGAGAGAGAGATAGTGCTGCCTGCTAATGAGAGAGAGAGAGAGAGAGAGAGAGAGAGAGAGAGAGAGAGATAGTGCTGCATGTTGCCTGCTAATGAGAGAGAGAGAGAGAGAGAGAGAGAGAGATAGTGCTGCCTGCTAATGAGAGAGAGAGAGAGAGAGAGAGAGAGAGAGAGAGAGAGAGAGAGTGCTGCATGTTGCCTGCTAATGGCAACAGTGTGACGGGTGTGATTTTTTACATCACATCAGAGAAATAAGGTACACCGTATCTCTATAGTCATGTGATGAAGGGGGACCTGCCATATACTCCATTCTGATTGGCTAAGATTGACTTTATACTACCTGGCCTTCCAGAGCTCCTAGGAGTACTTTTCCTAGTTTCTTTGTTTTCTTTTTTTTTTGCCCTTAAACTTCAAATGAATATGTTTGTGTTCCCAGCAGTGTGAGTCCATCTTACCCTGACACATCACCCCAGTGTGAGTCCATCTTACCCTGACACATCACCCCAGTGTGAGTCCATCTCACCCTGACACATCACCCCAGTGTGAGTCCATCTCACCCTGACACATCACCCCTGTGTGAGTCCATCTTACCCTGACACATCACCCCAGTGTGAGTCCATCTCACCCTGACACATCACCCCAGTGTGAGTCCATCTTACCCTGACACATCACCCCTGTGTGAGTCCATCTTACCCCCCTGACACATCACCCCAGTGTGAGTCCATCTTACCGTGACACATCACCCCAGTGTGAGTCCATCTTACCCTGACACATCACCCCAGTGTGAGTCCATCTCACCCTGACACATCACCCCAGTGTGAGTCCATCTTACCCTGACACATCACCCCAGTGTGAGTCCATCTCACCCTGACACATCACCCCAGTGTGAGTCCATCTTACCCTGACACATCACCCCAGTGTGAGTCCATCTCACCCTGACACATCACCCCAGTGTGAGTCCATCTTACCCTGACACATCACCCCAGTGTGAGTCCATCTTACCGTGACACATCACCCCAGTGTGAGTCCATCTTACCCTGACACATCACCCCAGTGTGAGTCCATCTTACCCTGACACATCACCCCAGTGTGAGTCCATCTCACCCTGACACATCACCCCAGTGTGAGTCCATCTCACCCTGACACATCACCCCAGTGTGAGTCCATCTTACCCTGACACATCACCCCAGTGTGAGTCCATCTTACCCTGACACATCACCCCAGTGTGAGTCCATCTTACCGTGACACATCACGCCTGCATCCTCGCTGTGGTCACAGTTATGGTCTCCAGGTTCCCGCATGTCACAATCTAGTACGAAAGAAAAAAAGTTAACTAGACTTGACAAAACAATTGAGTTAATTGGAATACAAATACAAAAATATAGCTGCAAGCAGCGATAAAGCGGGACCAAGATAGAAGAAGAACAATGCGCAATAAGAACAACATGCACAAATGAGACTGACGAGCTGAGTTGTCGGTACCGGGATTTGAACTCACAACCGTGTGGACCGAAGGCGGGAGCTTTACTGACTGACCTACACAGAGACAATCAGTGACTATATTGTAAACTGTAAAACCATTCAGTGATTTGGTTTGGCATGTCTTTCCATTACTACAGTGTGTTTTCACGCACAGTTAAAGTGTGTGTGTGTGTGTGTGTGTGTGTGTGTGTGTGTGTGTGTGTGTGTGTGTGTGTGTGTGTGTGTGTGTGTGTGTGTGTGTGTGTGTGTGTGTGTGTGTGTGTGTGTGTGTGTGTGTGTGTGTGTGTGTGCGCGCGCGGCATGCGTGTGGCTGCATGCGTGTGTGCGCGCGTGTGTGCGCGTGTGTGTGTGTGTGTGTGTGTTTGTGTGTGCGCGTGCGTGCGTTGCATGCGTGGCTGCATGTGTGTGTGTGTTAGGCAGACAATCGTTCATAACCATGGATTTGGATTGAAGATCATCTCTTTAGTTTTTGTGGTGTTTAACATAAGGTGGCTATTATCACACCAGTCTTTAAAGTTATTGATCTCACTGATATAGCCCACAGGGCGTTCAACAATATGTACAAATAAGACTGACAAGCTGAGTTGTCAGTAGCTGGATTTGAACACACAACCTTGCGGTCCAAGGGCAAGAGCTCGACTGACTGAGCTACATGGAGACAATCAGTTACTCCATTGTTAACAGGAAAATCATTCAGTGTTAGTTCAGCATAAGTACTCAAACTTTAGTGTGTGTGTGTGCGTGCGCAATTTTCATTGGCTCATAAAAACTTAATTTTTTCACTTAGAAAAAATGTGCTACGATTATTTGTCCGTATAGGTCCAAAGTTCACGTGTAGAAGTTTTCGTGCATTTTGAGCAAAGATTCTGGGAGGAGTTACATTTGAACTGTTTTTCATATAATTAAAAATGGCGGGTGATCTAAAGGTCAGAGGTCAAAAGTCAGAACACGAAAGTTGTTCGGCATGAGGAGACACATATGTGTATCAAAGTGTCATTGCCAACGGTCAAACGGTTCATGAGATATGCATGTTCAAAGTTTGCAAGTTTTGCATCAATTGAGTGCTATAGCGCCACCATTTGGCCAATCATGATGGGCTTCGCATAGTCACCGTTTGGCATGGTCCTCTATCATGTTGACAAGTTTTGCGAAAACCGACTGCACGGTTCAGTCAGAACAGCTATTTTTGGCGGAAGGAGAAGGAGAAGAAGTACTGATCATATAATTCAAAATGGCGGGTGATCTAAAGGTCAGAGGTCAAAAGTCAGAACACGAAAGTTGTTCAGCATGAGGAGACGCATATGGGTATCAAAGTGTCATTGCCAACGGTCAAACGGTTCATGAGCTATGCACGTTCAAAGTTAGCATTTTAAATTGAGCGCTATAGCGCCACCATTTGGCCAATAGTCTTGGGCTTCGCATATTCACCGTTTGGCATGGCCCTCTACCAGATTACCGCGTTTCGCGAAAACCGACTGCACCATTCAGTCAGAACAGCTATTTTTGGCGGAAGGAGAAGAAGAAGGAGAAGAAAAATAAACACAAAAACAATAAGTGACCAAAGGCACTGCGTGACTTCTTGGTCCCTAATGAGGCATTACAAAAAAGAGAGAGAAGAGACAAGAAAACCACAACTAACTGAAACTGTGTTACCCACTTTGGGGCGGGAACCCCTTTTGGTGTTTTAAGCATTATGTTATACTTTAGCTGTTGAAAAATAGCAGATCTACAAGCTCATAGCGTGGCACCGAGTCAAGTGTCGCGCTCTGAAACATCGTGTGAACATGTGGCACAAATCTTTGAATATATATATTCTGTCAGAGCGTTTTTAACTCAAATCTTTGCTTCTGGGGGAGGTCCTGGAACAACATATTTTCAGATGTGGGTCGGCAGACAAATGTGACTAAATTTGACTGAGGCACTGCCATTGGACTTTTTTGAATTTTCTTTTTTTCATGTCATATGAAAGCAGGGAATCATAGCTTCAAATTGACATACTGGTTGTTCAGTTTGACCCACCAGTTTTGGAGATATGGCTTATAGAGTAATGTCTTGCAGAAAACAGCGAGTTGAGAAAACAGGCTTGAAAGGTTCACTTCTGTGGACTCTAACATTACACCTAGGTGCATGTTTGGGCATTTATTTCATCGATTTCAGCTCTGACACTTATTTCAGACATGCTCTAGTATGTGAAGAGTCTGCCTGTGCTATTAACTCATTTTGGGGAAAAAAATTAAAAAAAAGTTTTCTCCTCTGGTGAAAAGCTGTAATTTGCGCGATGGCAGGCTCTCAGTCAAATCTGGTCACAAATACAGATAATGTTTGGGGTCCTTGGCATGAAGATGTTTGAGAACCACTGACACAGAAAACTGTCAGATTTAGAAGACATTTGTAGAATCAGGTCTAAATGGGTTAACCCATTGAGACCTGGAACGCATCCATGTCACGTTAGCGTTAGCGTTTTAAACATTGTTATAATTTAGCTATTGAAAAATAGCAGATCTACAAGCTCATAGCGCGCCACCGAGTGGCGCGCTATGAACTTGTAGGTCTGCTATTTTTTTAAAATCGTTAAAATGTGCCTCAAATCTTTCCGAAAATTGTCATGATTTAGAAAAAAATAAAAAATAAATTTCGACGTCAGGTCTGAATGGGTTAATTACAAATGAAATAAAGAAGGCCACACCACCTCTGAGCGAAGTCTCGTCTCCGTTACAGCCCACGTTGTCCAGCCAGATGGACACACCCTCTACCCCTACACTCACACCCTACACCCTACCCTACACCCTACCCCTACCCCTCACCTCTGAGCGAAGTCTCGTCTCCGTTACAGCCCACGTTGTCCAGCCAGATGGGGCCGCTGGAGGGGCCGTAGTGAGCGTTGGTGAGCGCCCGGATGGCGGCACCACATCCCAGCATCCTGCACACCACTCTGGCATTATCCATGTCCCAGCGGTCATCACACACTGACCCCCACTGACCATCCAGGAACACCTCCACCCTGCCAGAGCAGCCGTCGGTACCGTTCACCAGGCGGATCATATCGTGGTCACCTGGAGTATACACAGATTATAATAATGGAGGCAGTTGGCAGACGAAATGCACAGTGACTTACAGCAGGGGTTCTCAACGTTTTTGGCCGGGGACCCCCGGAAATGCTTTGGCAATGTCTCGGGACCCCCGCCCCGCCCCCTCCCGACCCCCAATATAAATTGACTGCTACAATAACCTTAAACCATTTTGGACGGGAACCCCTTTTGGTGTTTTAAGCATTGTTACAATTTAGCTATTGAAAAATAGCAGATCTACAAGCTCATAGCACGCCACCGAGTGGCGCGCTATGAGCTTGTAGGTCTATTTTTGAAAAATCGTGAAAAATAAATAAAATAAAATCTTTTTTTTTTTTCTTTTTTTTTTTAATAATTTGGGGACCCCCTAAAATAATTTGGCGACCCCCCGAGGGGTCGCGACCCACGGGTTGAGAACCCCTGACTTACAGTACTAAGCATGTTGACCTAGAATGCATATCCATGATCTCGACCGCGGTACAAAAAATGATGATGATATGATATCCTCGATGATGGATCTCACAATGCCACGCCAGACTTGAACGCAGCATTTTGCGTTCAACTAATTGGTTTCGGATTCCAGGTCGTATACACCACATTTTTCAGTAGTTAAAACCTCTTCAGAACCTCTGAACAGCGCTCAGCGGGTCAATGGAGACCCAATAGAGCGTCGCAGTCACGCCCCCTCGAGAGACCCGGAAAAGATTAAGAAATCCCTGTTCATTTTCCTCATAGACTTTTCAGAAAGTATTTATTTAAAGACGTTTACGCCGCGGACAAAGCCAACTCTTGTCGTGACAAATCATGACAATAAACACAATGTTTTGGGCCAAACAAATAATTAGAAAGTAGAAAAAAACGGCATGTTATACAACACTTTTCTTTGTTGTTTTTCTTCTTTGTAATTATTTGTTTGGTCCAAAATATTGTGTTTGTTGTCATGATTTGTCACGACTCGAGTTGGCTTCGTAAGACGCTTAAAAGGTCTTTAAATAAATACGTTTTGAAATGTCTATGAGGAAAAATGCTTTGGGATTCATTCCCTGGGCCTGGCGTCGTCATGAAAGGGGGCGGGACTGCGACGCTCTATTGGTCTACGGTTCCAACTCCGATTTTCCCCCTGGACCCCCCTAGAGGTTAAAGAGTGCTGCAGGTTGCGCCCCTAAAAATAGCTGATCTACAAGCTCTCAACGCGTCGCAGCACGACGCATTGAGAGCTTGTAGATCAGCTATTTTCACTATTTTTATTTTTTTGGTCCAAAAGTGCCCTCTCGTACGGGATCTCAGCCCCGCCTCTCTAACCCTCTCTGCATGTCCCTGGACGTGAACGATTGAAAACGGTCACTCACTGCCTGATGACGACCCGCCGGAACCGTCTGTTGTTGTTGCTGTTGTTGTTGTTGATGCTGCTGTCCAGTCCGGGCCTGTACGGGACGCAAAGACACAACACTGTAAATACAACACATCACTGTCTCCGACAGGACAAAGGTTAGTTAGTTAGTTAGTGTAGTTTAAAAAGAGAGAGGATCCGGGGCACTCAAAGTTAAAAACGAGGAACGCCTTTATCTATCTAATAATTTAGCAGACGCTCGCTCGCCGTCTAAATCGCTCGGTCGCTGTCAGTCAGTCAGAGTACTTCCTTAGCATAGAGCAAGACAGCTGCTCGCTTTCTCCGCCATCTCACAACGCCACGATGCACGGACCGCCTCACGGAACCTAGCGCCGCACAGCCCTGTCCTCCAACCTCAATCTGCCCTGCATTACACACGCCAAACATTCTAACATTCATCTTCATTAAATTAATTTGCGACAAAAAAAAACATCTCCCCGCAAATCACGTGTCACCAGTGTCACCAGTGAAATGCATGTTGGGACGGACACAGATTCATACTGGGACACACTTTTCCCCGCAACAGACCCACACGCCCAAACGGGTAAGGACTAGTTCAATTAAAAAAAGGCCACTGCCAACATGTTTCGACCAACCAGGTCTTCATCAGGGCAAGAATGAACGATTCATGATTCATTCTTGAAATTGCGAGAAGCATCAAGTCTGGCAACGCGAGACCAATCCTACCGTGACACATCACCCCTGTGTGAGTCCATCTTACCCTGACACATCACCCCTGTGTGAGTCCATCTTACCCTGACACATCACCCCTGTGTGAGTCCATCTTACCCTGACACATCACCCCTGTGTGAGCTAGTCCATCTTACCCTGACACATCACCCCTGTGTGAGTCCATCTTACCCTGACACATCACCCCTGTGTGAGTCCATCTTACCCTGACACATCACCCCTGTGTGAGTCCATCTTACCCTGACACATCACCCCTGTGTGAGCTAGTCCATCTTACCCTGACACATCACCCCTGTGTGAGCTAGTCCATCTTACCCTGACACATCACCCCTGTGTGAGTCCATCTTACCCTGACACATCACCCCTGTGTGAGTCCATCTTACCCTGACACATCACCCCTGTGTGAGCTAGTCCATCTTACCCTGACACATCACCCCTGTGTGAGTCCATCTTACCCTGACACATCACCCATGTGTGAGTCCATCTCACCCTGACACATCACCCCTGTGTGAGTCCATCTTACCCTGACACATCACCCCTGTGTGAGTCCATCTTACCCTGACACATCACCCCAGTGTGAGTCCATCTTACCCTGACACATCACCCCTGTGTGAGTCCATCTTACCCTGACACATCACCCCTGTGTGAGCTAGTCCATCTTACCCTGACACATCACCCCTGTGTGAGCTAGTCCATCTTACCCTGACACATCACCCCAGTGTGAGTCCATCTTACCCTGACACATCACCCCAGTGTGAGCTAGTCCATCTTACCCTGACACATCACCCCTGTGTGAGTCCATCTTACCCTGACACATCACCCCTGTGTGAGTCCATCTTACCCTGACACATCACCCCTGTGTGAGTCCATCTCACCCTGACACATCACCCCTGTGTGAGTCCATCTTACCCTGACACATCACCCCTGTGTGAGCTAGTCCATCTTACCCTGACACATCACCCCAGTGTGAGTCCATCTTACCCTGACACATCACCCCAGTGTGAGTCCATCTCACCCTGACACATCACCCCAGTGTGAGTCCATCTCACCCTGACACATCACCCCAGTGTGAGTCCATCTTACCCTGACACATCACCCCAGTGTGAGTCCATCTTACCCTGACACATCACCCCAGTGTGAGTCCATCTTACCGTGACACATCACGCCTGCATCCTCGCTGTGGTCACAGTTATGGTCTCCAGGTTCCCGCATGTCACAATCTAGTACGAAAGAAAGAAAGTTAACTAGACTTGACAAAACAATTGAGTTAATTGGAATACAAATACAAAAATATAGCTGCAAGCAGCGATAAAGCGGGACCAAGATAGAAGAAGAACAATGCGCAATAAGAACAACATGCACAAATGAGACTGACGAGCTGAGTTGTCGGTACCGGGATTTGAACTCACAACCGTGTGGACCGAAGGCGGGAGCTTTACTGACTGACCTACACAGAGACAATCAGTGACTATATTGTAAACTGTAAAACCATTCAGTGATTTGGTTTGGCATGTCTTTCCATTACTACAGTGTGTTTTCACGCACAGTTAAAGTGTGTGTGTGTGTGTGTGTGTGTGTGTGTGTGTGTGTGTGTGTGTGTGTGTGTGTGTGTGTGTGTGTGTGTGTGTGTGTGTGTGCGCGTGCGCGCGCGGCATGCGTGTGGCTGCATGCGTGTGTGCGCGCGTGTGTGCGTGTGTGTGTGTGTGTGTGTGTGTTTGTGTGTGCGCGTGCGTGCGTTGCATGCGTGGCTGCATGTGTGTGTGTGTTAGGCAGACAATCGTTCATAACCATGGATTTGGATTGAAGATCATCTCTTTAGTTTTTGTGGTGTTTAACATAAGGTGGCTATTATCACACCAGTCTTTAAAGTTATTGATCTCACTGATATAGCCCACAGGGCGTTCAACAATATGTACAAATAAGACTGACAAGCTTGTCAGTAGCTGGATTTGAACACACAACCTTGCGGTCCAAGGGCAAGAGCTCGACTGACTGAGCTACACGGAGACAATCAGTTACTCCATTGTTAACAGGAAAATCATTCAGTGTTAGTTCAGCATAAGTACTCAAACTTTAGTGTGTGTGTGTGCGTGCGCGCGCAATTTTCATTGGCTCATAAAAACTTAATTTTTTCACTTAGAAAAAATGTGCTACGATTATTTGTCCGTATAGGTCCAAAGTTCACGTGTAGAAGTTTTCGTGCATTTTGAGCAAAGATTCTGGGAGGAGTTACATTTGAACTGTTTTTCATATAATTAAAAATGGCGGGTGATCTAAAGGTCAGAGGTCAAAAGTCAGAACACGAAAGTTGTTCGGCATGAGGAGACACATATGTGTATCAAAGTGTCATTGCCAACGGTCAAACGGTTCATGAGATATGCATGTTCAAAGTTTGCAAGTTTTGCATCAATTGAGTGCTATAGCGCCACCATTTGGCCAATCATGATGGGCTTCGCATAGTCACCGTTTGGCATGGTCCTCTATCATGTTGACAAGTTTTGCGAAAACCGACTGCACGGTTCAGTCAGAACAGCTATTTTTGGCGGAAGGAGAAGGAGAAGAAGTACTGATCATATAATTCAAAATGGCGGGTGATCTAAAGGTCAGAGGTCAAAAGTCAGAACACGAAAGTTGTTCAGCATGAGGAGACGCATATGGGTATCAAAGTGTCATTGCCAACGGTCAAACGGTTCATGAGCTATGCATGTTCAAAGTTAGCATTTTAAATTGAGCGCTATAGCGCCACCATTTGGCCAATAGTCTTGGGCTTCGCATATTCACCGTTTGGCATGGCCCTCTACCAGATTACCGCGTTTCGCGAAAACCGACTGCACCATTCAGTCAGAACAGCTATTTTTGGCGGAAGGAGAAGAAGAAGGAGAAGAAAAATAAACACAAAAACAATAAGTGACCAAAGGCACTGCGTGACTTCTTGGTCCCTAATGAGGCATTACAAAAAAGAGAGAGAAGAGACAAGAAAACCACAACTAACTGAAACTGTGTTACCCACTTTGGGGCGGGAACCCCTTTTGGTGTTTTAAGCATTATGTTATACTTTAGCTGTTGAAAAATAGCAGATCTACAAGCTCATAGCGTGGCACCGAGTCAAGTGTCGCGCTCTGAAACATCGTGTGAACATGTGGCACAAATCTTTGAATATATATATTCTGTCAGAGCGTTTTTAACTCAAATCTTTGCTTCTGGGGGAGGTCCTGGAACAACATATTTTCAGATGTGGGTCGGCAGACAAATGTGACTAAATTTGACTGAGGCACTGCCATTGGACTTTTTTGAATTTTCTTTTTTTCATGTCATATGAAAGCAGGGAATCATAGCTTCAAATTGACATACTGGTTGTTCAGTTTGACCCACCAGTTTTGGAGATATGGCTTATAGAGTAATGTCTTGCAGAAAACAGCGAGTTGAGAAAACAGGCTTGAAAGGTTCACTTCTGTGGACTCTAACATTACACCTAGGTGCATGTTTGGGCATTTATTTCATCGATTTCAGCTCTGACACTTATTTCAGACATGCTCTAGTATGTGAAGAGTCTGCCTGTGCTATTAACTCATTTTGGGGAAAAAAATAAAAAAAAAGTTTTCTCCTCTGGTGAAAAGCTGTAATTTGCGCGATGGCAGGCTCTCAGTCAAATCTGGTCACAAATACAGATAATGTTTGGGGTCCTTGGCATGAAGATGTTTGAGAACCACTGACACAGAAAACTGTCAGATTTAGAAGACATTTGTAGAATCAGGTCTAAATGGGTTAACCCATTGAGACCTGGAACGCATCCATGTCACGTTAGCGTTAGCGTTTTAAACATTGTTATAATTTAGCTATTGAAAAATAGCAGATCTACAAGCTCATAGCGCGCCACCGAGTGGCGCGCTATGAACTTGTAGGTCTGCTATTTTTTTTAAATCGTTAAAATGTGCCTCAAATCTTTCCGAAAATTGTCATGATTTAGAAAAAAATAAAAAATAAATTTCGACGTCAGGTCTGAATGGGTTAATTACAAATGAAATAAAGAAGGCCACACCACCTCTGAGCGAAGTCTCGTCTCCGTTACAGCCCACGTTGTCCAGCCAGATGGACACACCCTCTACCCCTACACTCACACCCTACACCCTACCCTACACCCTACCCCTACCCCTCACCTCTGAGCGAAGTCTCGTCTCCGTTACAGCCCACGTTGTCCAGCCAGATGGGGCCGCTGGAGGGGCCGTAGTGAGCGTTGGTGAGCGCCCGGATGGCGGCACCACATCCCAGCATCCTGCACACCACTCTGGCATTATCCATGTCCCAGCGGTCATCACACACTGACCCCCACTGACCATCCAGGAACACCTCCACCCTGCCAGAGCAGCCGTCGGTACCGTTCACCAGGCGGATCATATCGTGGTCACCTGGAGTATACACAGATTATAATAATGGAGGCAGTTGGCAGACGAAATGCACAGTGACTTACAGCAGGGGTTCTCAACGTTTTTGGCCGGGGACCCCCGGAAATGCTTTGGCAATGTCTCGGGACCCCCGCCCCGCCCCCTCCCGACCCCCAATATAAATTGACTGCTACAATAACCTTAAACCATTTTGGACGGGAACCCCTTTTGGTGTTTTAAGCATTGTTACAATTTAGCTATTGAAAAATAGCAGATCTACAAGCTCATAGCACGCCACCGAGTGGCGCGCTATGAGCTTGTAGGTCTATTTTTGAAAAATCGTGAAAAATAAATAAAATAAAATCTTTTTTTTTTTTCTTTTTTTTTTTAATAATTTGGGGACCCCCTAAAATAATTTGGCGACCCCCCGAGGGGTCGCGACCCACGGGTTGAGAACCCCTGACTTACAGTACTAAGCATGTTGACCTAGAATGCATATCCATGATCTCGACCGCGGTACAAAAAATGATGATGATATGATATCCTCGATGATGGATCTCACAATGCCACGCCAGACTTGAACGCAGCATTTTGCGTTCAACTAATTGGTTTCGGATTCCAGGTCGTATACACCACATTTTTCAGTAGTTAAAACCTCTTCAGAACCTCTGAACAGCGCTCAGCGGGTCAATGGAGACCCCAATGGAGACCCAATAGAGCGTCGCAGTCACGCCCCCTCGAGAGACCCGGAAAAGATTAAGAAATCCCTGTTCATTTTCCTCATAGACTTTTCAGAAAGTATTTATTTAAAGACGTTTACGCCGCGGACAAAGCCAACTCTTGTCGTGACAAATCATGACAATAAACACAATGTTTTGGGCCAAACAAATAATTAGAAAGTAGAAAAAAACGGCATGTTATACAACACTTTTCTTTGTTGTTTTTCTTCTTTGTAATTATTTGTTTGGTCCAAAATATTGTGTTTGTTGTCATGATTTGTCACGACTCGAGTTGGCTTCGTAAGACGCTTAAAAGGTCTTTAAATAAATACGTTTTGAAATGTCTATGAGGAAAAATGCTTTGGGATTCATTCCCTGGGCCTGGCGTCGTCATGAAAGGGGGCGGGACTGCGACGCTCTATTGGTCTACGGTTCCAACTCCGATTTCCCCCCTGGACCCCCCTAGAGGTTAAAGAGTGCTGCAGGTTGCGCCCCTAAAAATAGCTGATCTACAAGCTCTCAACGCGTCGCAGCACGACGCATTGAGAGCTTGTAGATCAGCTATTTTCACTATTTTTATTTTTTTGGTCCAAAAGTGCCCTCTCGTACGGGATCTCAGCCCCGCCTCTCTAACCCTCTCTGCATGTCCCTGGACGTGAACGATTGAAAACGGTCACTCACTGCCTGATGACGACCCGCCGGAACCGTCTGTTGTTGTTGCTGTTGTTGTTGTTGATGCTGCTGTCCAGTCCGGGCCTGTACGGGACGCAAAGACACAACACTGTAAATACAACACATCACTGTCTCCGACAGGACAAAGGTTAGTTAGTTAGTTAGTGTAGTTTAAAAAGAGAGAGGATCCGGGGCACTCAAAGTTAAAAACGAGGAACGCCTTTATCTATCTAATAATTTAGCAGACGCTCGCTCGCCGTCTAAATCGCTCGGTCGCTGTCAGTCAGTCAGAGTACTTCCTTAGCATAGAGCAAGACAGCTGCTCGCTTTCTCCGCCATCTCACAACGCCACGATGCACGGACCGCCTCACGGAACCTAGCGCCGCACAGCCCTGTCCTCCAACCTCAATCTGCCCTGCATTACACACGCCAAACATTCTAACATTCATCTTCATTAAATTAATTTGCGACAAAAAAAAACATCTCCCCGCAAATCACGTGTCACCAGTGTCACCAGTGAAATGCATGTTGGGACGGACACAGATTCATACTGGGACACACTTTTCCCCGCAACAGACCCACACGCCCAAACGGGTAAGGACTAGTTCAATTAAAAAAAGGCCACTGCCAACATGTTTCGACCAACCAGGTCTTCATCAGGGCAAGAATGAACGATTCATGATTCATTCTTGAAATTGCGAGAAGCATCAAGTCTGGCAACGCGAGACCAATCCTACCGTGACACATCACCCCTGTGTGAGTCCATCTTACCCTGACACATCACCCCTGTGTGAGTCCATCTTACCCTGACACATCACCCCTGTGTGAGTCCATCTTACCCTGACACATCACCCCTGTGTGAGCTAGTCCATCTTACCCTGACACATCACCCCTGTGTGAGTCCATCTTACCCTGACACATCACCCCTGTGTGAGTCCATCTTACCCTGACACATCACCCCTGTGTGAGTCCATCTTACCCTGACACATCACCCCTGTGTGAGTCCATCTTACCCTGACACATCACCCCTGTGTGAGCTAGTCCATCTTACCCTGACACATCACCCCTGTGTGAGTCCATCTTACCCTGACACATCACCCCTGTGTGAGTCCATCTCACCCTGACACATCACCCCTGTGTGAGTCCATCTTACCCTGACACATCACCCCTGTGTGAGTCCATCTTACCCTGACACATCACCCCAGTGTGAGTCCATCTTACCCTGACACATCACCCCTGTGTGAGTCCATCTTACCCTGACACATCACCCCTGTGTGAGCTAGTCCATCTTACCCTGACACATCACCCCTGTGTGAGCTAGTCCATCTTACCCTGACACATCACCCCTGTGTGAGCTAGTCCATCTTACCCTGCCACATCACCCCTGTGTGAGCTAGTCCATCTTACCCTGACACATCACCCCAGTGTGAGTCCATCTTACCCTGACACATCACCCCAGTGTGAGCTAGTCCATCTTACCCTGACACATCACCCCTGTGTGAGTCCATCTTACCCTGACACATCACCCCTGTGTGAGTCCATCTTACCCTGACACATCACCCCTGTGTGAGTCCATCTCACCCTGACACATCACCCCTGTGTGAGTCCATCTTACCCTGACACATCACCCCTGTGTGAGCTAGTCCATCTTACCCTGACACATCACCCCTGTGTGAGTCCATATCACCCTGACACATCACCCCTGTGTGAGCTAGTCCATCTTACCCTGACACATCACCCCTGTGTGAGTCCATCTTACCCTGACACATCACCCCTGTGTGAGTCCATCTCACCCTGACACATCACCCCTGTGTGAGTCCATCTTACCCTGACACATCACCCCTGTGTGAGCTAGTCCATCTTACCCTGACACATCACCCCAGTGTGAGTCCATCTTACCCTGACACATCACCCCTGTGTGAGCTAGTCCATCTTACCCTGACACATCACCCCTGTGTGAGTCCATCTTACCCTGACACATCACACCTGTGTGAGTCCATCTTACCCTGACACATCACCCCAGTGTGAGTCCATCTTACCCTGACACATCACCCCTGTGTGAGCTAGTCCATCTTACCCTGACACATCACCCCTGTGTGAGCTAGTCCATCTTACCCTGACACATCACCCCTGTGTGAGTCCATCTTACCCTGACACATCACCCCTGTGTGAGCTGGTCCATCTTACCCTGACACATCACCCCTGTGTGAGTCCATCTTACCCTGACACATCACCCCTGTGTGAGTCCATCTCACCCTGACACATCACCCCTGTGTGAGTCCATCTCACCCTGACACATCACCCCTGTGTGAGTCCATCTCACCCTGACACATCACCCCAGTGTGAGTCCATCTTACCCTGACACATAACCCCAGTGTGAGTCCATCTTACCCTGACACATCACCCCTGTGTGAGTCCATCTTACCCTGACACATCACCCCAGTGTGAGTCCATCTTACCCTGACACATCACCCCTGTGTGAGTCCATCTCACCCTGACACATCACCCCTGTGTGAGCTAGTCCATCTTACCCTGACACATCACCCAAGTGTGAGTCCATCTCACCCTGACACATCACCCCTGTGTGAGTCCATCTTACCCTGACACATCACCCCTGTGTGAGTCCATCTTACCCTGACACATCACCCCTGTGTGAGTCCATCTTACCCTGACACATCACCCCTGTGTGAGTCCATCTTACCCTGACACATCACCCCTGTGTGAGTCCATCTTACCCTGACACATCACCCCTGTGTGAGCTAGTCCATCTTACCCTGACACATCACCCCTGTGTGAGTCCATCTTACCCTGACACATCACCCCTGTGTGAGCTAGTCCATCTTACCCTGACACATCACCCCAGTGTGAGTCCATCTTACCCTGACACATCACCCCTGTGTGAGCTAGTCCATCTTACCCTGACACATCACCCCTGTGTGAGTCCATCTTACCCTGACACATCACCCCTGTGTGAGCTAGTCCATCTTACCCTGACACATCACCCCTGTGTGAGTCCATCTTACCCTGACACATCACCCCTGTGTGAGCTAGTCCATCTTACCCTGACACATCACCCCTGTGTGAGTCCATCTTACCCTGACACATCACCCCTGTGTGAGCTAGTCCATCTTACCCTGACACATCACCCCTGTGTGAGTCCATCTTACCCTGACACATCACCCCTGTGTGAGCTAGTCCATCTTACCGTGACACATCACCCCTGTGTGAGTCCATCTTACCCTGACACATCACCCCTGTGTGAGTCCATCTTACCCTGACACATCACCCCCAGTGTGAGCTAGTCCATCTTACCCTGACACATCACCCCAGTGTGAGTCCATCTTACCCTGACACATCACCCCTGTGTGAGTCCATCTTACCCTGACACATCACCCCTGTGTGAGTCCATCTTACCCTGACACATAACCCCAGTGTGAGTCCATCTTACCCTGACACATCACCCCTGTGTGAGTCCATCTTACCCTGACACATCACCCCTGTGTGAGTCCATCTTACCCTGACACATCACCCCTGTGTGAGTCCATCTTACCCTGACACATCACCCCTGTGTGAGTCCATCTTACCCTGACACATCACCCCTGTGTGAGCTAGTCCATCTTACCCTGACACATCACCCAAGTGTGAGTCCATCTCACCCTGACACATCACCCCTGTGTGAGTCCATCTTACCCTGACACATCACCCCTGTGTGAGCTAGTCCATCTTACCCTGACACATCACCCCTGTGTGAGTCCATCTTACCCTGACACATCACCCCTGTGTGAGCTAGTCCATCTTACCCTGACACATCACCCCAGTGTGAGTCCATCTTACCCTGACACATCACCCCTGTGTGAGCTAGTCCATCTTACCCTGACACATCACCCCAGTGTGAGTCCATCTTACCCTGACACATCACCCCTGTGTGAGCTAGTCCATCTTACCCTGACACATCACCCCTGTGTGAGTCCATCTTACCCTGACACATCACCCCTGTGTGAGTCCATCTTACCCTGACACATCACCCCTGCGTGAGTCCATCTTACCCTGACACATCACCCCTGTGTGAGTCCATCTTACCCTGACACATCACCCCTGTGTGAGTCCATCTCACCCTGACACATCACCCCTGTGTGAGTCCATCTCACCCTGACACATCACCCCTGTGTGAGTCCATCTCACCCTGACACATCACCCCTGTGTGAGTCCATCTCACCCTGACACATCACCCCTGTGTGAGTCCATCTCACCCTGACACATCACCCCTGTGTGAGTCCATCTTACCCTGACACATAACCCCAGTGTGAGTCCATCTTACCCTGACACATCACCCCAGTGTGAGTCCATCTTACCCTGACACATCACCCCAGTGTGAGTCCATCTTACCCTGACACATCACCCCTGTGTGAGTCCATCTTACCCTGACACATCACCCCTGTGTGAGTCCATCTTACCCTGACACATCACCCCTGTGTGAGTCCATCTTACCCTGACACATCACCCCTGTGTGAGCTAGTCCATCTTACCCTGACACATCACCCCTGTGTGAGCTAGTCCATCTTACCCTGACACATCACCCCTGTGTGAGCTAGTCCATCTTACCCTGACACATCACCCTTGTGTGAGTCCATCTTACCCTGACACATCACCCCTGTGTGAGTCCATCTTACCCTGACACATCACCCCTGTGTGAGTCCATCTTACCCTGACACATCACCCCTGTGTGAGCTAGTCCATCTTACCGTGACACATCACCCAAGTGTGAGTCCATCTTACCCTGACACATCACCCCAGTGTGAGTCCATCTTACCCTGACACATCACCCCTGTGTGAGCTAGTCCATCTTACCCTGACACATCACCCCAGTGTGAGTCCATCTCACCCTGACACATCACCCCTGTGTGAGTCCATCTTACCCTGACACATCACCCCTGTGTGAGTCCATCTCACCCTGACACATCACCCCTGTGTGAGTCCATCTTACCCTGACACATCACCCCTGTGTGAGTCCATCTTACCCTGACACATCACCCCAGTGTGAGTCCATCTCACCCTGACACATCACCCCTGTGTGAGTCCATCTTACCCTGACACATCACCCCAGTGTGAGTCCATCTTACCCTGACACATCACCCCTGTGTGAGTCCATCTTACCCTGACACATCACCCCAGTGTGAGCTAGTCCATCTTACCCTGACACATCACCCCTGTGTGAGTCCATCTTACCCTGACACATCACCCCTGTGTGAGCTAGTCCATCTTACCCTGACACATCACCCCTGTGTGAGTCCATCTTACCCTGACACATCACCCCTGTGTGAGCTAGTCCATCTTACCCTGACACATCACCCCTGTGTGAGTCCATCTTACCCTGACACATCACCCCAGTGTGAGCTAGTCCATCTTACCCTGACACATCACCCCAGTGTGAGTCCATCTTACCCTGACACATCACCCCTGTGTGAGTCCATCTTACCCTGACACATCACCCCAGTGTGAGCTAGTCCATCTTACCCTGACACATCACCCCTGTGTGAGTCCATCTTACCCTGACACATCACCCCTGTGTGAGCTAGTCCATCTTACCCTGACACATCACCCCTGTGTGAGCTAGTCCATCTTACCCTGACACATCACCCCTGTGTGAGTCCATCTTACCCTGACACATCACCCCAGTGTGAGCTAGTCCATCTTACCCTGACACATCACCCCAGTGTGAGCTAGTCCATCTTACCCTGACACATCACCCCTGTGTGAGCTAGTCCATCTTACCCTGACACATCACCCCTGTGTGAGCTAGTCCATCTTACCCTGACACATCACCCCTGTGTGAGTCCATCTCACCCTGACACATCACCCCTGTGTGAGCTAGTCCATCTTACCCTGACACATCACCCCAGTGTGAGTCCATCTCACCCTGACACATCACCCCTGTGTGAGTCCATCTCACCCTGACACATCACCCCTGTGTGAGCTAGTCCATCTTACCCTGACACATCACCCCAGTGTGAGTCCATCTCACCCTGACACATCACCCCTGTGTGAGCTAGTCCATCTCACCCTGACACATCACCCCAGTGTGAGTCCATCTTACCCTGACACATCACCCCTGTGTGAGTCCATCTCACCCTGACACATCACCCCTGTGTGAGTCCATCTCACCCTGACACATCACCCCTGTGTGAGTCCATCTCACCCTGACACATCACCCCTGTGTGAGTCCATCTCACCCTGACACATCACCCCTGTGTGAGTCCATCTTACCCTGACACATAACCCCAGTGTGAGTCCATCTTACCCTGACACATAACCCCAGTGTGAGTCCATCTTACCCTGACACATCACCCCTGTGTGAGTCCATCTTACCCTGACACATAACCCCAGTGTGAGTCCATCTTACCCTGACACATCACCCCTGTGTGAGTCCATCTTACCCTGACACATCACCCCTGTGTGAGTCCATCTTACCCTGACACATCACCCCTGTGTGAGCTAGTCCATCTCACCCTGACACATCACCCCTGTGTGAGTCCATCTTACCCTGACACATCACCCCTGTGTGAGTCCATCTTACCCTGACACATCACCCCTGTGTGAGCTAGTCCATCTCACCCTGACACATCACCCCTGTGTGAGTCCATCTTACCCTGACACATCACCCCTGTGGGAGCTAGTCCATCTTACCCTGACACATCACCCCAGTGTGAGTCCATCTTACCCTGACACATCACCCCAGTGTGAGTCCATCTTACCCTGACACATCACCCCAGTGTGAGCTACTCCATCTTACCCTGACACATCACCCCAGTGTGAGTCCATCTTACCCTGACACATCACCCCTGTGTGAGCTAGTCCATCTTACCCTGACACATCACCCCAGTGTGAGTCCATCTTACCCTGACACATCACCCCTGTGTGAGTCCATCTTACCCTGACACATCACCCCAGTGTGAGTCCATCTTACCCTGACACATCACCCCTGTGTGAGCTAGTCCATCTTACCCTGACACATCACCCCTGTGTGAGTCCATCTTACCCTGACACATCACCCCTGTGTGAGTCCATCTTACCCTGACACATCACCCCAGTGTGAGTCCATCTTACCCTGACACATCACCCCAGTGTGAGCTAGTCCATCTTACCCTGACACATCACCCCAGTGTGAGTCCATCTTACCCTGACACATCACCCCTGTGTGAGTCCATCTTACCCTGACACATCACCCCTGTGTGAGTCCATCTCACCCTGACACATCACCCCTGTGTGAGTCCATCTCACCCTGACACATCACCCCTGTGTGAGTCCATCTCACCCTGACACATCACCCCTGTGTGAGTCCATCTCACCCTGACACATCACCCCTGTGTGAGTCCATCTTACCCTGACACATAACCCCAGTGTGAGTCCATCTTACCCTGACACATAACCCCAGTGTGAGTCCATCTTACCCTGACACATCACCCCTGTGTGAGTCCATCTTACCCTGACACATCACCCCTGTGTGAGTCCATCTTACCCTGACACATCACCCCTGTGTGAGTCCATCTTACCCTGACACATCACCCCTGTGTGAGCTAGTCCATCTTACCCTGACACATCACCCCAGTGTGAGTCCATCTTACCCTGACACATCACCCCTGTGTGAGCTAGTCCATCTTACCCTGACACATCACCCCTGTGTGAGCTAGTCCATCTTACCCTGACACATCACCCCTGTGTGAGTCCATCTTACCCTGACACATCACCCCTGTGTGAGTCCATCTTACCCTGACACATCACCCCTGTGTGAGTCCATCTTACCCTGACACATCACCCCTGTGTGAGCTAGTCCATCTTACCCTGACACATCACCCCTGTGTGAGTCCATCTTACCCTGACACATCACCCCTGTGTGAGTCCATCTTACCCTGACACATCACCCCTGTGTGAGTCCATCTTACCCTGACACATCACCCCTGTGTGAGTCCATCTTACCCTGACACATCACCCCTGTGTGAGTCCATCTTACCCTGACACATCACCCCTGTGTGAGTCCATCTTACCCTGACACATCACCCCTGTGTGAGTCCATCTTACCCTGACACATCACCCCAGTGTGAGCTAGTCCATCTTACCCTGACACATCACCCCTGTGTGAGTCCATCTTACCCTGACACATCACCCCTGTGTGAGCTAGTCCATCTTACCCTGACACATCACCCCTGTGTGAGTCCATCTTACCCTGACACATCACCCCAGTTTGAGCTAGTCCATCTTACCCTGACACATCACCCCAGTGTGAGTCCATCTTACCCTGACACATCACCCCTGTGTGAGTCCATCTTACCCTGACACATCACCCCAGTGTGAGCTAGTCCATCTTACCCTGACACATCACCCCTGTGTGAGTCCATCTTACCCTGACACATCACCCCTGTGTGAGCTAGTCCATCTTACCCTGACACATCACCCCTGTGTGAGTCCATCTTACCCTGACACATCACCCCAGTGTGAGCTAGTCCATCTTACCCTGACACATCACCCCAGTGTGAGCTAGTCCATCTCACCCTGACACATCACCCCTGTGTGAGTCCATCTCACCCTGACACATCACCCCTGTGTGAGCTAGTCCATCTTACCCTGACACATCACCCCAGTGTGAGTCCATCTCACCCTGACACATCACCCCTGTGTGAGCTAGTCCATCTCACCCTGACACATCACCCCAGTGTGAGTCCATCTTACCCTGACACATCACCCCTGTGTGAGTCCATCTCACCCTGACACATCACCCCTGTGTGAGTCCATCTCACCCTGACACATCACCCCTGTGTGAGTCCATCTCACCCTGACACATCACCCCTGTGTGAGTCCATCTCACCCTGACACATCACCCCTGTGTGAGTCCATCTTACCCTGACACATAACCCCAGTGTGAGTCCATCTTACCCTGACACATAACCCCAGTGTGAGTCCATCTTACCCTGACACATCACCCCTGTGTGAGTCCATCTTACCCTGACACATAACCCCAGTGTGAGTCCATCTTACCCTGACACATCACCCCTGTGTGAGTCCATCTTACCCTGACACATCACCCCTGTGTGAGTCCATCTTACCCTGACACATCACCCCTGTGTGAGCTAGTCCATCTCACCCTGACACATCACCCCTGTGTGAGTCCATCTTACCCTGACACATCACCCCTGTGTGAGTCCATCTTACCCTGACACATCACCCCTGTGTGAGCTAGTCCATCTCACCCTGACACATCACCCCTGTGTGAGTCCATCTTACCCTGACACATCACCCCTGTGGGAGCTAGTCCATCTTACCCTGACACATCACCCCAGTGTGAGTCCATCTTACCCTGACACATCACCCCAGTGTGAGTCCATCTTACCCTGACACATCACCCCAGTGTGAGCTACTCCATCTTACCCTGACACATCACCCCAGTGTGAGTCCATCTTACCCTGACACATCACCCCTGTGTGAGCTAGTCCATCTTACCCTGACACATCACCCCAGTGTGAGTCCATCTTACCCTGACACATCACCCCTGTGTGAGTCCATCTTACCCTGACACATCACCCCAGTGTGAGTCCATCTTACCCTGACACATCACCCCTGTGTGAGCTAGTCCATCTTACCCTGACACATCACCCCTGTGTGAGTCCATCTTACCCTGACACATCACCCCTGTGTGAGTCCATCTTACCCTGACACATCACCCCAGTGTGAGTCCATCTTACCCTGACACATCACCCCAGTGTGAGCTAGTCCATCTTACCCTGACACATCACCCCAGTGTGAGTCCATCTTACCCTGACACATCACCCCTGTGTGAGTCCATCTTACCCTGACACATCACCCCTGTGTGAGTCCATCTCACCCTGACACATCACCCCTGTGTGAGTCCATCTCACCCTGACACATCACCCCTGTGTGAGTCCATCTCACCCTGACACATCACCCCTGTGTGAGTCCATCTCACCCTGACACATCACCCCTGTGTGAGTCCATCTTACCCTGACACATAACCCCAGTGTGAGTCCATCTTACCCTGACACATAACCCCAGTGTGAGTCCATCTTACCCTGACACATCACCCCTGTGTGAGTCCATCTTACCCTGACACATCACCCCTGTGTGAGTCCATCTTACCCTGACACATCACCCCTGTGTGAGTCCATCTTACCCTGACACATCACCCCTGTGTGAGCTAGTCCATCTTACCCTGACACATCACCCCAGTGTGAGTCCATCTTACCCTGACACATCACCCCTGTGTGAGCTAGTCCATCTTACCCTGACACATCACCCCTGTGTGAGCTAGTCCATCTTACCCTGACACATCACCCCTGTGTGAGTCCATCTTACCCTGACACATCACCCCTGTGTGAGTCCATCTTACCCTGACACATCACCCCTGTGTGAGTCCATCTTACCCTGACACATCACCCCTGTGTGAGCTAGTCCATCTTACCCTGACACATCACCCCTGTGTGAGTCCAGCTTACCCTGACACATCACCCCAGTGTGAGCTAGTCCATCTTACCCTGACACATCACCCCTGTGTGAGTCCATCTTACCCTGACACATCACCCCTGTGTGAGCTAGTCCATCTTACCCTGACACATCACCCCTGTGTGAGTCCATCTTACCCTGACACATCACCCCAGTTTGAGCTAGTCCATCTTACCCTGACACATCACCCCAGTGTGAGTCCATCTTACCCTGACACATCACCCCTGTGTGAGTCCATCTTACCCTGACACATCACCCCAGTGTGAGCTAGTCCATCTTACCCTGACACATCACCCCTGTGTGAGTCCATCTTACCCTGACACATCACCCCTGTGTGAGCTAGTCCATCTTACCCTGACACATCACCCCTGTGTGAGTCCATCTTACCCTGACACATCACCCCAGTGTGAGCTAGTCCATCTTACCCTGACACATCACCCCAGTGTGAGCTAGTCCATCTTACCCTGACACATCACCCCTGTGTGAGCTAGTCCATCTTACCCTGACACATCACCCCTGTGTGAGTCCATCTTACCCTGACACATCACCCCTGTGTGAGTCCATCTTACCCTGACACATCACCCCTGTGTGAGCTAGTCCATCTCACCCTGACACATCACACATGTGTGAGTCCATCTTACCCTGACACATCACCCCTGTGTGAGTCCATCTTACCCTGACACATCACCCCAGTGTGAGTCCATCTCACCCTGACACATCACCCCTGTGTGAGCTAGTCCATCTCACCCTGACACATCACCCCTGTGTGAGTCCATCTTACCCTGACACATCACCCCTGTGTGAGTCCATCTTACCCTGACACATCACCCCTGTGTGAGTCCATCTTACCCTGACACATCACCCCAGTGTGAGTCCATCTTACCCTGACACATCACCCCAGTGTGAGTCCATCTTACCCTGACACATCACCCCTGTGTGAGTCCATCTTACCCTGACACATCACCCCTGTGTGAGTCCATCTTACCCTGACACATCACCCCTGTGTGAGTCCATCTTACCCTGACACATCACCCCAGTGTGAGTCCATCTTACCCTGACACATCACCCCTGTGTGAGTCCATCTTACCCTGACACATCACCCCAGTGTGAGCTAGTCCATCTTACCCTGACACATCACCCCTGTGTGAGTCCATCTTACCCTGACACATCACCCCTGTGTGAGTCCATCTTACCCTGACACATCACCCCAGTGTGAGCTAGTCCATCTTACCCTGACACATCACCCCAGTGTGAGCTAGTCCATCTTACCCTGACACATCACCCCTGTGTGAGCTAGTCCATCTTACCCTGACACATCACCCCTGTGTGAGTCCATCTTACCCTGACACATCACCCCTGTGTGAGTCCATCTTACCCTGACACATCACCCCTGTGTGAGCTAGTCCATCTCACCCTGACACATCACCCCTGTGTGAGTCCATCTTACCCTGACACATCACCCCTGTGTGAGTCCATCTTACCCTGACACATCACCCCAGTGTGAGTCCATCTCACCCTGACACATCACCCCTGTGTGAGCTAGTCCATCTCACCCTGACACATCACCCCTGTGTGAGTCCATCTTACCCTGACACATCACCCCTGTGTGAGTCCATCTTACCCTGACACATCACCCCTGTGTGAGTCCATCTTACCCTGACACATCACCCCAGTGTGAGTCCATCTTACCCTGACACATCACCCCAGTGTGAGTCCATCTTACCCTGACACATCACCCCTGTGTGAGTCCATCTTACCCTGACACATCACCCCTGTGTGAGTCCATCTTACCCTGACACATCACCCCTGTGTGAGTCCATCTTACCCTGACACATCACCCCAGTGTGAGTCCATCTTACCCTGACACATCACCCCAGTGTGAGTCCATCTTACCCTGACACATCACCCCTGTGTGAGTCCATCTTACCCTGACACATCACCCCAGTGTGAGCTAGTCCATCTTACCCTGACACATCACCCCAGTGTGAGCTAGTCCATCTTACCCTGACACATCACCCCTGTGTGAGTCCATCTTACCCTGACACATCACCCCTGTGTGAGTCCATCTCACCCTGACACATCACCCCTGTGTGAGTCCATCTCACCCTGACACATCACCCCTGTGTGAGTCCATCTCACCCTGACACATCACCCCTGTGTGAGTCCATCTCACCCTGACACATCACCCCTGTGTGAGTCCATCTTACCCTGACACATAACCCCAGTGTGAGTCCATCTTACCCTGACACATCACCCCTGTGTGAGTCCATCTTACCCTGACACATCACCCCAGTGTGAGTCCATCTTACCCTGACACATCACCCCTGTGTGAGTCCATCTTACCCTGACACATCACCCCTGTGTGAGTCCATCTTACCCTGACACATCACCCCTGTGTGAGTCCATCTTACCCTGACACATCACCCCAGTGTGAGTCCATCTTACCCTGACACATCACCCCAGTGTGAGTCCATCTTACCCTGACACATCACCCCTGTGTGAGTCCATCTTACCCTGACACATCACCCCTGTGTGAGTCCATCTTACCCTGACACATCACCCCAGTGTGAGCTAGTCCATCTTACCCTGACACATCACCCCAGTGTGAGCTAGTCCATCTTACCCTGACACATCACCCCTGTGTGAGTCCATCTTACCCTGACACATCACCCCTGTGTGAGTCCATCTCACCCTGACACATCACCCCTGTGTGAGTCCATCTCACCCTGACACATCACCCCTGTGTGAGTCCATCTCACCCTGACACATCACCCCTGTGTGAGTCCATCTCACCCTGACACATCACCCCTGTGTGAGTCCATCTTACCCTGACACATAACCCCAGTGTGAGTCCATCTTACCCTGACACATCACCCCTGTGTGAGTCCATCTTACCCTGACACATAACCCCAGTGTGAGTCCATCTTACCCTGACACATCACCCCTGTGTGAGTCCATCTTACCCTGACACATCACCCCTGTGTGAGTCCATCTTACCCTGACACATCACCCCTGTGTGAGTCCATCTTACCCTGACACATCACCCCTGTGTGAGCTAGTCCATCTCACCCTGACACATCACCCCTGTGTGAGTCCATCTTACCCTGACACATCACCCCTGTGTGAGTCCATCTTACCCTGACACATCACCCCTGTGTGAGCTAGTCCATCTCACCCTGACACATCACCCCTGTGTGAGTCCATCTTACCCTGACACATCACCCCTGTGTGAGCTAGTCCATCTTACCCTGACACATCACCCCAGTGTAAGTCCATCTTACCCTGACACATCACCCCAGTGTGAGTCCATCTTACCCTGACACATCACCCCAGTGTGAGCTACTCCATCTTACCCTGACACATCACCCCAGTGTGAGTCCATCTTACCCTGACACATCACCCCTGTGTGAGCTAGTCCATCTTACCCTGACACATCACCCCTGTGTGAGCTAGTCCATCTTACCCTGACACATCACCCCTGTGTGAGTCCATCTTACCCTGACACATCACCCCTGTGTGAGTCCATCTTACCCTGACACATCACCCCAGTGTGAGTCCATCTTACCCTGACACATCACCCCAGTGTGAGTCCATCTTACCCTGACACATCACCCCTGTGTGAGTCCATCTTACCCTGACACATCACCCCTGTGTGAGTCCATCTTACCCTGACACATCACCCCTGTGTGAGTCCATCTTACCCTGACACATCACCCCAGTGTGAGTCCATCTTACCCTGACACATCACCCCTGTGTGAGTCCATCTTACCCTGACACATCACCCCAGTGTGAGTCCATCTCACCCTGACACATCACCCCAGTGTGAGTCCATCTTACCCTGACACATCACCCCTGTGTGAGCTAGTCCATCTTACCCTGACACATCACCCCTGTGTGAGTCCATCTTACCCTGACACATCACCCCTGTGTGAGTCCATCTTACCCTGACACATCACCCCAGTGTGAGTCCATCTTACCCTGACACATCACCCCAGTGTGAGCTAGTCCATCTTACCCTGACACATCACCCCAGTGTGAGCTAGTCCATCTTACCCTGACACATCACCCCTGTGTGAGTCCATCTTACCCTGACACATCACCCCTGTGTGAGTCCATCTCACCCTGACACATCACCCCTGTGTGAGTCCATCTCACCCTGACACATCACCCCTGTGTGAGTCCATCTCACCCTGACACATCACCCCTGTGTGAGTCCATCTTACCCTGACACATAACCCCAGTGTGAGTCCATCTTACCCTGACACATAACCCCAGTGTGAGTCCATCTTACCCTGACACATCACCCCTGTGTGAGTCCATCTTACCCTGACACATCACCCCTGTGTGAGTCCATCTTACCCTGACACATCACCCCTGTGTGAGCTAGTCCATCTTACCCTGACACATCACCCCTGTGTGAGCTAGTCCATCTTACCCTGACACATCACCCCTGTGTGAGTCCATCTTACCCTGACACATCACCCCTGTGTGAGTCCATCTTACCCTGACACATCACCCCTGTGTGAGCTAGTCCATCTTACCCTGACACATCACCCCTGTGTGAGCTAGTCCATCTTACCCTGACACATCACCCCTGTGTGAGCTAGTCCATCTTACCCTGACACATCACCCCTGTGTGAGTCCATCTCACCCTGACACATCACCCCTGTGTGAGTCCATCTTACCCTGACACATCACCCCTGTGTGAGTCCATCTTACCCTGACACATCACCCCAGTGTGAGCTAGTCCATCTCACCCTGACACATCACCCCTGTGTGAGTCCATCTCACCCTGACACATCACCCCTGTGTGAGTCCATCTTACCCTGACACATCACCCCTGTGTGAGTCCATCTCACCCTGACACATCACCCCTGTGTGAGTCCATCTTACCCTGACACATCACCCCTGTGTGAGCTAGTCCATCTTACCCTGACACATCACCCCTGTGTGAGTCCATCTCACCCTGACACATCACCCCTGTGTGAGTCCATCTTACCCTGACACATCACCCCTGTGTGAGTCCATCTTACCCTGACACATCACCCCAGTGTGAGTCCATCTCACCCTGACACATCACCCCTGTGTGAGTCCATCTTACCCTGACACATCACCCCAGTGTGAGTCCATCTTACCCTGACACATCACCCCAGTGTGAGCTAGTCCATCTTACCCTGACACATCACCCCTGTGTGAGTCCATCTTACCCTGACACATCACCCCTGTGTGAGTCCATCTTACCCTGACACATCACCCCTGTGTGAGTCCATCTTACCCTGACACATCACCCCAGTGTGAGCTAGTCCATCTTACCCTGACACATCACCCCAGTGTGAGTCCATCTTACCCTGACACATCACCCCAGTGTGAGTCCATCTTACCCTGACACATCACCCCAGTGTGAGTCCATCTTACCCTGACACATCACCCCAGTGTGAGTCCATCTCACCCTGACACATCACCCCAGTGTGAGTCCATCTCACCCTGACACATCACCCCAGTGTGAGTCCATCTTACCCTGACACATCACCCCAGTGTGAGTCCATCTTACCCTGACACATCACCCCAGTGTGAGCTAGTCCATCTTACCGTGACACATCACCCCTGCATCCTCGCTGTGGTCACAGTTATGCTCTCCAGGATCCTGCATGTCACATTCTGGAAGAAAAACATTAGATTATAGTTAAGTAGAATTGACAAAACATTTTACTTAATGAAAGGACCACTTCATCACTTTACAACCTATCTACATATAATTGGTCCTCACTAATGTTCATGATAAAATACCACACTTATTTTTATTGTCTGTGTCTCATAGGAGGGCTGTGGGCAGTTCAGAAACCTGTCTGTGTCTGCTGTGGGCAGTTCAGAAACCAGTCTGTCTCATAGGAGGGCTGTGGGCGGTTCAGAAACCAGCCTGTGAGGGCTGTGGTCAGTTCAGAAACCAGTCTGTGTCTCATAGGAGGGCTGTGGGCAGTTCAGAAACCAGCCTGTGTCTCATAGGAGGGCTGTGGGGAGTTCAGAAACCAGCCTGTGTCTCATAGGAGGGCTGTGGGCAGTTCAGAAACCAGCCTGTGTCTGGGCTGTGGGCAGTTCAGAAACCAGTCTGTGTCTCATAGGAGGGCTGTGGGCAGTTCAGAAACCAGTCTGTGTCTCATAGGACGGCTGTGGGCAGTTCAGAAACCAGTCTGTGTCTCATAGGAGGGCTGTGGGCAGTTCAGAAACCAGTCTGTGTCTCATAGGAGGGCTGTGGGCAGTTCAGAAACCAGCCTGTGTCTCATAGGAGGGCTGTGGGCAGTTCAGAAAGCAGTCTGTTTCTCATAGGAGGGCTGTGGGCAGTTCAGACACCAGTCTGTGTCTCATAGGAGGGCTGTGGGCAGTTCAGAAACCAGCCTGTGTCTCATAGGAGGGCTGTGGGCAGTTCAGAAACCAGCCTGTGTCTCATAGGAGGGCTGTGGGCAGTTCAGAAACCAGCCTGTGTGGAGGGCTGTGGGCAGTTCAGAAACCAGTCTGTGTCTCATAGGAGGGCTGTGGTCAGTTCAGAAACCAGTCTGTGTTAGGGCGGTGGGCAGTTCTGAAACCAGTCTGTGTCTCATAGGAGGGCTGTGGGCAGTTCAGAAACCTGCCTGTGTCTCATAGGAGGGCTGTGGGCAGTTCAGAAACCTGCCTGTGTATAGGAGGGCTGTGGGCAGTTCAGAAACCAGTCTGTGTCTCATAGGAGGGCTGTGGGCAGTTCAGAAACCAGTCTGTGTCTCATAGGAGGGCTGTGGGCAGTTCAGAAACCAGTCTGTGTCTCATAGGAGGGCTGTGTGCAGTTCAGAAACCAGTCTGTGAGGAGGGCTGTGGGCGGTTCAGAAACCAGCCTGTGTCTCATAGGAGGGCTGTGGGCAGTTCAGAAACCTGTCTGTGTCTCATAGGAGGGCTGCGGGCGGTTCAGAAACCAGTCTGTGTCTAATAGGAGGGCTGTGGGCAGTTCAGAAACCTGTCTGTGTCTCATAGGAGGGCTGTGGGCAGTTCAGAATACTTCCAACTGAAGCTGTAGTTGTTGTTATTATTTTAAACAACACCTATGAGCGAAGTCTCGTCTCCGCCACAGTGGACGTTGTCCAGCCAGATGGGGCCGCTGGAGGGTCCGTAGTGAGCGTTGGTGAGCGCCTGGATGGCGGCACCACATCCCAGCATCCTGCACACCACTCTGGCGTCATCCATGTCCCAGTGGTCATCACACACTGACCCCCACCCCTGACCATCCAGGAACACCTCCACCCTGCCAGAGCAGCCGTCGGTACCGTTCACCAGGCGGACCATATTCTGGTCACCTGGAGTATACACACAGTGAAGGTAAACACACGCCACGCACGCACGCACGCACACACACACAAACACGCACACACACAGACACAGAATGCAGAGAGACAATAGGATCATAGGCTACTTAAAACATTTTGAACATTGTGGTCAAGAAAAAAACTCAACTCGCCGTTTTCTGCAAGCCATTACTCTATAAGCCACATCTCCAAAACTGGTGGGTCAAACTGAACAACCAATATGTCAATTTGAAGCTATGATTCCCTGCTTTAATTCACATGACATGAAAAAATGAATAATAATCCAATGTCTCCCATTCATGGTGGGTCACATATGTCTGCACGCTGCACGTAGCCTCGTTTGGAGGTGTGCAAAATGGAGACGAGAAAACAGGTTGTTCTGAAAGAATGTGAACGGAAACCTCACTCACTGGTTGGTGATGTTGGTGTTGTTGTATTTGTACTTGCTGTACAGGAACACAAAGACAGAAAACACAGATAAATACACATCATACATCATTTTCAGGATGCACCTGCATGGGGGAAATGAATAGGCCTGACGTCGAAATAAGAAAAACGTTCGCTCTGAAAGAATATATATTCAAAGATTTGTGCCGCATTTTTACGATTTTTCAAAAATAGCAGACCTACAAGCTCGTAGCGCACCACCGAGGGGCACGCTACGAGCTTGTACATCTGCTATTCTTCAATAGCTACAGCATAAAATAAGACAGACAGACAGACAGACAGACAGACAGACAGACAGACAGACAGACAGACAGACAGACAGGTACGTACTTGCGTTAGGGTTAGGGAATGTGAAGAATGGAAACGCCTCCACCGTGTAGCTCCGCCCACTACAGAGACAGACGAGCGTCCAGATGACCAGGCCAGCAGCAGCAGCCATCTTCTCTCTGTGTGGACATACATACAATCACATAAAAATCACACCCGTGTGAAGTGAGGGGTGACACTAAGGGCTCCATTTTCGCCACCGCTAAACCCCTTATCCCTAAACTTCTTTGCCCTTTTTTACTATTTTGCAAAACCTTTTTGAATAGTTAAATTGGCCAGTCTACAAACTCACAACGTGTCAATGTAGATTGGCTAGTTGAACTATTCAAAAATGTTTTTCAAAATAATAAAAAAAAAAGGCAAAGAAGTTTAGGGTTAAGGGGTTTAGCGGTGACGAAAATGGAGCCCCAGATGCCTATTTGCTCAGACACTATGACGTGAAATTCTCCACTCATTGTCAATGTGAATCTAATGTTTGCGTTGGACAACGTTTTTATTTGAACATACACTAACAGCTGGATATAGGAGGGTCTCGCACCCCTCACAAAATAATTCAAGTCACTTTGGCGCGATGAGCCACATGAGCATGAATTAACCTCGAGCCACAATAAAAATCGGGTCAGGTTTAACATTTCTTCTATTTCTAAGGGAATATTCTCAAATCCAATCTTTGCTTCTAAATGGTAAATGTTGCATTTATATAGTGCCTTTATCCAAGGCGCTTTACATAGATTATGCATCAATTCACCCATTCACCACACACATTCATACACCGATGGCGTCAGAAACCATGCAAGGCACCAGCCAGCACATCAGGAGCAATTAGGGGTTCAGAGTCTTGCTCAAGGACACTTCGGACATTAAGGGCCGATTCATACTCCTATTTTACCGCTGTTTCGGCGCTGTAGTGCCGAAATGATTTCGGCTCGTCAAAAAATTTCAGTAGCACCGAAGAGCCGACTTTAGGACGGTACACCCCCCCCCCCCCCCGAACCTCAAATGACGTCACATTGTAGGCTCTACAGAGCCGAACCGACTTTTATTCGGCTCTAAAATAGGAGTATGAATCGCCCCTAACTCTGTCAAGCCCGTCCTTTTTATCGTCCTCGGGTCTAAATGGGTTAAACCGACACAGAGAATGAAGAAGGGCGAGTCAGTAAAACCACTCTTGGTAACAATAGTTTGCTGACTGACTGAACTGCTACGTTGAAACATGATTCCTCACCATTTTAACAAAGATCTGCGGCTCGGATTTAATCCCTATTATTTCCTGGAAATGCATTCATTCATTGCACAGTATAGCATAGGAGTCAGCCCAGCTCCTAATCCAGACAACAGTCTTGACTCCTTACTGGCCTACCGGCATGTGCACTTAAGCCTCTCCAACTGATCCAGAATGTCGCAGCTCGTCTTCAACCAGCCTATAAATTATCACATGTCTCCCCCCCCCCCCCCCCCCTTCTCCGCTCCCTCCATTGGCTCCCGGTCGCTGCCCGCACAGAATACAAAACTCTGATGCTGGCATTCAAAGCAACCAAAGGTATGGCTCCCCCATATCTTGCAAGTCTGATCGAACCCTACAAACCCTCCCGCACCCTCAGATCAGCCAACGCAGGGAAGCTGGAAGTACCCTCACTAAAAACGCTTCTCCTTTATGGCTCCAAAACTATGGAATGCACTTCCCATTACAATCAGAACTACAGACTCACTCCCAACCTTCCGCCATAGTCTGAAAACCCACCTCAGCCCGTAGCACCCAGCTGCCCTATCCCTGACGAACTTAAAGGCATATGCAAAGCCTCAACCTATGTAACTTAGATAGCATTTTATACAGACTTTTATGTAGACAGCAATAGAATAGCATCTTATGTAGACATAGCACTTTATAGTACACTGTATATGTATAGTTTCATTATATAGATATTCCACTGTTACATTCTTAGCTTACGCATGTTTCATGATAACTACTTTTTATGTATGTGATGTACTGCCATGCTTTTTGTTCTTGCTTAATGTAAGTCACTCTGGATTAAGAGCGTCTGATAAATGCCTAAATTGTAATTGTATAGTAAATACAAGAAGGACATTAAGATATCCTCTGCACTCACAAAGAATGATCAATGAATGATGGCACATACTTACACATACATTTTTATCCCACGATTTTGTAACCCATTTATTTTCACCCAGCATTCGCCACAAATAGCCGATCTACAAGCTACAAGCTACAAGCTACAAGCTACAAGCCGGTCTCACAACGGGACGTGTTGCAGATCTGCTATTTTTGCCAGAAAGAGATTTTGGTGTTGATTGAAAAAGAATGCACCAAGTACGCTGCAAGCAATACAGTACAGATCTAAGATCTAAGGGTCTAAGTCAATACAGTACAGATCTAAGATCTAAGGGTCTAAGTCAATACAGTACAGATCTAAGATCTAAGGGTCTAAGTCAGCACACACAAAGGGGGTATAGATCACTAGCTGCCACTTGAATTAACCCATTTTGACCTGGGAACGATTCTACAAATGTCTTCTAAATCCTGACTGTTTTCTGTAAAAACCTATGTTTCTGTCATGTCAAGAACCCCCAGAATTATCTGTATTTGGCCGCATATAAATACTGTGATATTTTATTATAGATTATTATTTATTACAGTGTGTAAAAAGGTGGGCAAAATCTGCTTTATGATTCAGCCCATGTACCATTTCGGCCAAAATAGTCACAATGTTGACTAAACAATGTAAATTGCTTAACAACCATTTTGTTTTGTTTTTAAATGACCGAAATAAAGATTCAAAGTCAAACTCAAACCTTAAAGTGGCAGATGCCACTTTAGGGGCATGTTGTGATCTACCTGCACAGCATTTGTGACAGCGCTGGTCTAAGTGGTTCAACTGAAGTGATGTTGATAAATTCCAAATAATATCAAAGTATTCGACACCAGCTGGACTGGCGCCAACACACCCTAAGGAGCCACGTATACGACACCCCCTGTGAGGCACCCTAAGGAGCCACGCATACGACACCCCCTGTGAGGCACCCTAAGGAGCCACGTATACGACACCCCCTGTGAGGCACCCTAAGGAGCCACGTATACGACACCCATGAGGCACCCTAAGGAGCCACGTATACGACACCCTCTGTGAGGCACCCTAAGGAGCCACGTATACGACACCCCCTGTGAGGCACCCTAAGGAGCCACGTATACGACACCCTCTGTGGGGCACCCTAAGGAGCCACGTATACGACACCCATGAGGCACCCTAAGGAGCCACGTATACGACACCCTCTGTGGGGCACCCTAAGGAGCCACGTATACGACACCCACTGTGAGGCACCCTAAGGAGCCACGTATACGACACCCACTGTGGGGCACCCTAAGGAGCCACGTATACGACACCCACTGTGGGGCACCCTAAGGAGCCACGTATACGACACCCACTGTGGGGCACCCTAAGGAGCCACGTATACGAAACCCCCTGTGGGGCACCCTAAGGAGCCACGTATACGACACCCCCTGTGAGGCACCCTAAGGAGCCACGTATACGACACCCCCTGTGAGGCACCCTAAGGAGCCACGTATACGACACCCCCTGTGAGGCACCCTAAGGAGCCACGTATACGACACCCCCTGTGGGGCACCCTAAGGAGCCACGTATACGACACCCATGAGGCACCCTAAGGAGCCACGTATACGACACCCTCTGTGAGGCACCCTAAGGAGCCACGTATACGACACCCCACTATGAGAACCACTGATATACAATATAAAAAGTCTGTGATTTAACCCGTTTTAGGCAGGAACCCCTTTTGGTGTTTTAAAGCATTATGTTAAGCTTTAGCTATTGAAAAATAGCAGATCTACAAGCTCATAGCCTGCCACCGAGTGGTGCGCTACAAGCTTGTAGTTCTGCTATTTTTGAAAAATAGTGAAAATGTGGCCTAAATGTTTGAATATATATTCTTTCAGAGCGTTCGTTTTTAGCTAAAATCTTTGCTTCTGGGGGGGGGGGGGGGGGGGGGTCCCTGGAACAACATATTTTCAGATGGGGGGTCGGCGGCCAATTACAGATAATTCTAGGGGTCCTTGATATTAAATAGTTTGAGAACCACTGACATAGAAACATAGGGTTTTTACAGAAAACTGTCAGCATTTAGAAGTCATTTGTAGAATCGTTCCAGGTCAAAATGGGTTAAACACAATCTTTATGCGATAAAGAGTCTTGAACTTACCTTCTTTATGCTCACACAGGTGGGTTTGAGTCAGAGTTGGCCGAGGACCGAGAGTTATATAGCACACACGCACGGTCGACACGCACACACACACACACGCACACACACACACACACACACACACACACACACACGCACACGCACACGCACACGCGCAGCGTACTAACATGATATTCTTGTGAACAGGGTGTGGGACGGTCCTCAGAGGCCGCTGCAGAACAACAGGCGTTTACTTTAAATCTTCTTACGCTGACGGTCCTTTGTTGCGTTTCAGGCGTCTTCTCCTTATTGTCTCCGTCTGGACCAAACCTCACATGTCCAGGAATATAATAACGTTTATTTACAGTGTATACAGATATTATTAGGAATATAATAACATTTATTTACAGTGTATACAGATATTATTAGGAATATAATAACATTTATTTACAGTGTATACAGATATTATTAGTAATATAATAACATTTATTTACAGTGTATACAGATATTATTAGTAATATAATAAAGTTTATTTACAGTGTATACAGATATTATTAGTAATATAATAACATTTATTTACAGTGTATACAGATATTATTATTAATATAATAACATGTTCTAATTGATATTATTATTAACCCATTTAGACCTGAGACCAAATTCTACAAATGTCTACTAAATCATGACAGTTTTCGGGGGGAAAAAACTCTATGTTTCTATGTCAGTGGTTCTCAAACTATTTCATGTCAAGGACCCCCAGTATCATATTTGGCTGCGGACCCCCCATCTGAAAATATGCTGTTCCAGGGACCCCCCAGAAGCAAAGATTTGAGTTAAAAACATTCGCTGTGAAAGAATATATAGACTGTACTAAAAAATATAGACCCCGCTCTCTGCTGGCCCGCTGCGGGGCCCGCGCCGCGCTCATGGGACCGGACCTTAGTCTTTTTCAAAAATTATTAGTGGACCTTCAGCATTTCTAGTTGAGGACCCCTGATCTGCTATTTTTCAACAGCTAAAGTATAACGTAATGCTTAAAACACCAAAAGAATGGTGGTGAGAATATGGGGTTAATTCATTTAATTTAATTTCAAACCTTTATTTATTCTCCAAAGATTTTTCGCAGTGTCGTCGAGATACACATAATACAACATTTCAAAGAAATAAACAAAAACAGAACAGTAACATTTCCTCATCGTGTGACGTAGCGCGTATACCTACACGCTAACTACGCGTATAGGGGCACGGTGGCACAGTCGGTAGTGCTGTCGCCTCACAGCTAGAAGGTCCTGGGTTCAATTCCCGCTCGGGACACTGTGGGCGCTGGGGGCGTGTTTCCTCCTCCGCGTCATCAGTGCCCATACCCGAGGCGGGGTTGGCGAAAGGGCCTTTCTGTGTGGAGTTTGCATGTTCTCCCCGTGTCCCCTAGGGTAGGTACCCTCACATGTTCTCCCCGTGTCCCCTAGGGTAGGTACCCTCACATGTTCTCCCCGTGTCCCCTAGGGTACGTACCCTCACATGTTCTCCCTGTGTCCCCTAGGGTAGGTACCCTCACATGTTCTCCCCGTGTCCCCTAGGGTAGGTACCCTCACATGTTCTCCCCGTGTCCCCTAGGGTAGGTACCCTCACATGTTATCCCCGTGTCCCCTAGGGTAGGTACCCTCACATGTTCTCCCCGTGTCCCCTAGGGTAGGTACCCTCACATGTTATCCCCGTGTCCCCTAGGGTAGGTACCCTCACATGTTCTCCCCGTGTCCCCTAGGGTAGGTACCCTCACATGTTCTCCCCGTGTCCCCTAGGGTAGGTACCCTCACATGTTCTCCCCGTGTCCCCTAGGGTAGGTACCCTCACATGTTCTCCCCGTGTCCCCTAGGGTAGGTACCCTCACATGTTCTCCCCGTGTCCCCTAGGGTAGGTACCCTCACATGTTCTCCCCGTGTCCCCTAGGGTAGGTACCCTCACATGTTCTCCCCGTGTCCCCTAGGGTAGGTACCCTCACATGTTCTCCCCGTGTCCCCTAGGGTAGGTACCCTCACATGTTATCCCCGTGTCCCCTAGGGTAGGTACCCTCACATGTTCTCCCCGTGTCCCCTAGGGTAGGTACCCCTCACATGTTCTCCCCGTGTCCCCTAGGGTAGGTACCCTCACATGTTCTCCCCGTGTCCCCTAGGGTAGGTACCCTCACATGTTCTCCCCGTGTCCCCTAGGGTAGGTACCCTCACATGTTCTCCCCCGTGTCCCCTAGGGTAGGTACCCTCACATGTTCTCCCCGTGTCCCCTAGGGTAGGTACCCTCACATGTTCTCCCCGTGTCCCCTAGGGTAGGTACCCTCACATGTTCTCCCCGTGTCCCCTAGGGTAGGTACCCTCACATGTTCTCCCCGTGTCCCCTAGGGTAGGTACCCTCACATGTTCTCCCCGTGTCCCCTAGGGTAGGTACCCTCACATGTTCTCCCCGTGTGCCCTAGGGTAGGTACCCTCACATGTTCTCACCGTGTCCCCTAGGGTAGGTACCCTTACATGTTCTCCCCGTGTCCCCTAGGGTAGGTACCCTCACATGTTCTCCCCGTGTCCCCTAGGGTAGGTACCCTTACATGTTCTCCCCGTGTCCCCTAGGGTAGGTACCCTCACATGTTCTCCCCGTGTCCCCTAGGGTAGGTACCCTCACATGTTCTCCCCGTGTCCCCTAGGGTAGGTACCCTCACATGTTCTCCCCGTGTCCCCTAGGGTAGGTACCCTCACATGTTCTCCCCCGTGTCCCCTAGGGTAGGTACCCTCACATGTTCTCACTGTGTCCCCTAGGGTAGGTACCCTCACATGTTCTCCCTGTGTCCGCTAGGGTAGGTACCCTCACATGTTCTCCCCGTGTCCCCTAGGGTAGGTATCCTCACATGTTCTCCCCGTGTCCCCTAGGGTAGGTACCCTCACATGTTCTCACTGTGTCCCCTAGGGTAGGTACCCTCACATGTTCTCCCCGTGTCCCCTAGGGTAGGTACCCTCACATGTTCTCACTGTGTCCCCTAGGGTAGGTACCCTCACATGTTCTCCCCGTGTCCCCTAGGGTAGGTACCCTCACATGTTCTCACTGTGTCCCCTAGGGTAGGTACCCTCACATGTTCTCCCCGTGTCCCCTAGGGTAGGTACCCTCACATGTTCTCCCCGTGTCCCCTAGGGTAGGTACCCTCACATGTTCTCCCCGTGTCCCCTAGGGTAGGTACCCTCACATGTTCTCCCCGTGTCCCCTAGGGTAGGTACCCTCACATGTTCTCCCCGTGTCCCCTAGGGTAGGTACCCTCACATGTTCTCCCCCGTGTCCCCTAGGGTAGGTACCCTCACATGTTCTCCCCGTGTCCCCTAGGGTAGGTACCCTCACATGTTCTCCCAGTGTCCCCTAGGGTAGGTACCCTCACATGTTCTCCCCAGTCCTTGATGCCGTCATAATGGCTGATTTTACATTTGCTGAAAATAGCCGATCTACAAGCTCACAACGCGTCGCAGCGCGACGCGTTGTGAGCTTGTAGATCGGCTATTTTCAGCATGCAACCAAGTGTAAAATGACTTATACTGGATCTCTTGTCCACTAGTCCCTTCCTAACATTTTAGTCTAGTTTTTATTTGTTGACTAAATTGTCAGTATATTTAGTCTTAGTTTTAGTCATCATAGATTAGTTTTCATTTAGTTTCCATTTAGTTTTTGTCAGTGGAAAAAGGTAGTCGACGAATAATTTTCGTCTTAGTTTTAGTCGACGAAAACAACACTGATTGAGAGAGACACACTTGT